>NC_142929.1:104542513-104750013 GCF_046866305.1 Octopus bimaculoides
AATGGTCTTATATTAAAAACTGTTCTTTTATTAGCATTTACTGTAAAATATATATTACACTGTTCTATCACAGGTCAAGCTAGAATTGTGTTTCAACAAAGCATTTTAAAATGGGGGTGGGGTTGTCTTTCTATAGTTATTGATTGAGTTAGCTTTGTCTGCCAAAATTCTTTAAGTAGAAGAAATGGTCTACTAAGAACGATTGATAAAAAAAGTATATAAGCAACCAATGTTAGCTAGAGTTAAGTTAAAGATTGTAAAGCTTGGGTTGAAAACTAGAGATGTGGCAATCTTGTGTAGAAGTGAAAAGGAAAAAAGGTTTGTTGACTGAAGGATATAGACAATTTTTTTTTAACAGTTGTAAACTCTAATTGATCAAAAGCATTCCAGATATGGCCATCTTAGGACTGCATTATCCAATGTTTCCTTTCGTTTTAAAGATGGTATGATGTGATTTGAAGGGAATTTGATTGTTATTTCTAACAGACTGAGCAGTTGGTTAGGGACACCTTTGTTGGTTCAACAGATTTAAGGGCCAATACTGTCGTAAACTGTAGGAGCATTTCATAACTCAAGTTCCATTAACAGTAAGGGATTACTGATGGTTATTGCAAGTAGTTTTTCTCATCAGGTCTGCTAAAGTGCAGTCTATTAGAATAGATTGTCCTGACTATTAAGTTATCTTACCTATTTTACTTCTTAAAGATAGAATATCTAAATATTTATTTATATAAGTTCTGGTCTATTAGTTAATCAATATGCACAAATGGAGAGAGTTTGCATTAGTGAAGCCTCGATTCTCCATTCAGAAGTTTCAAGTGTTTGTGCCATTGCTAAAATTGTATCCTTAAACAAGCAGCTTAACTTTTTTTCTCTATCTATCAAAAGATTAGGCATGAAATTGATTTACAAAGGGGTAGTCTCCAATTTCTAGGTTGTAGTGATGGAGGGTTTTTTCCAATGTTTTCTCTTGATCTAAAACAGTAAATAAAAATATTTCTATCATGTTGGTGAAATTTCTTTTAATTCAGTATTTATTTAAGTAACTATTTTCTGAAGAATTTTCATTCTCAGAGGCCTCTGAAACACTTCATTTGTTTCCATTCAAAGGTAACTTCTGGTTTATTTGGGTACCTTTTGTGGATTCCATTCCAATGCAATCTTTTGGACCAGATCTGAAGCATCAAGTCACTAAAGCCTTGCAAAAAAGGTCACAGGTGCTACCATTTCTCCTCTGATTAAACCATAAAATAATGTTTAACCATAAAACCTGCACAAAAATGGTCTTATTTATAAACAAGTTTTCATGGACCCAGTAGTCTATAGCTGTTACAGCAAGTAACTTTTCTCTAAGAATAACTTGATCAGTTTAAAAATAAGATAGTTGCTAAATATTTACTAATTTATTTTGTCCTTTTATTTATCACTGAAGTGCCACATAGTGCTAAAGCTAAATTCTTGTTTACTTCAATAAGATGTTAGAACTGGATACATTTATTCAAAGTGAAATGTCATATGACAATTGAACTGAATGCAATTTTATTCATAACTGAAGTACAATAAAATGATGCAGTGTTATTCTGAAGTGCTAGATCTCAACTAAGTGTCATACAGTGCTAAAACTAAAGTTTTATTTGGAGCTAAAATTGAACCTGGTTTCATTGATCACTGAAACATTTCAACTAGTTGAAACATCATTCTTCATGGATATGAAAACCTAACTGTTCAAGCTAATAAAATACTGCTTATGATAGTGAATCAATTTTCTCTTAATGGACTGTTTTATTGAGAGTTTAGTATCTTTGCCTCGAACACTATATAACTGATGACTGAATACAAATTGGTTGGCGACCTACACAACACCTGTGACTCATTCAATAACCTATATTTCTTGATTCTGATCCATTTTCACACATAAAAATTATATTGCCACCTGCTAATTTTGCTGGAGTTACGTTTTGTAGTTTCAAAGGTATACATTGAAAGTAACTCAAGACTGCTTTGTTCACTTGTCTTTTTCTAAATAATTTCAGAGATGTTTTAAATCCACCTTTTCCTTGAATGTCAGCATCTATCTGGCATCACAGGTGACAGATTAATATTCAAGAATGTATATCTCTGGTTTGATATACAATTTTCTACTGGTTTTAAACTTACTTAGCCCTTTAGCATCAAGATTACTCTGTGAAATATAATGCTTATTTATAAATTGTTTTAAATTAATCATGCATTATCTCATAGCTTTGAAATTTCAATAATGTGATTGTTTATTTATAGGATTACAGTGTAGGGTTGATGTGAGAGGCCAGATCTAGCTAGTTTAAATATAAAACATACAATATTTGTGCTGGATATCTTTGGTTTAAATGCTATAAGGTTAAATTCATAGTGAGTTTATACTTAAAAGTGTAGTGAAAATGGTAGTAACATGAACTTCCAATTTTCTGCTTTTGTCCATCTCATTTCACTTCATTACTAATACTCTTTGGAAAAGCATGAACATTAACTACATCAAATTACTCACTTCCTTATAACTCTGAAGCCTAATACCTTTTTGAGAAATCATAATTATTTATGTTAGAAGTAATCTCGGCATTTATTATACAATATTGCACAAGAAGTAGTAGCCTCAATCTTGTTGATTTAGCATTGAATTTCTTCCATAAAACAACAGATTGCATTATGATACAATCTATGAGAGGAGGAGTTTTGATAATTAAACTATATTAACTTTAAGAAAAACACAATTTCTACATCATCAAGCATACACATATATTCATAAGCATTTACACACATACATATTCATGCTCTTATTTTTTTATGGTCTTTTTATATTTTGAGAAATTTAGCAACAATGTTGATTATGTAATGAGAGATTAATATTTATCTTTTTTTTTTGTTTACTTATGAAACCAGTTTACTCTTTATTATACCTGTTTTATTTTCATTTTATTTCTACTTTATTATATCTTTCTATTCAACAATGACACATGCAGAGGGCTGTCCATAATTGGTTTAATATTTTTAATTTTTTTTTTTAATATTTTTTTTTAATCAGTTTACTGAAGTGCAGCAAATTTCAATGTTTGAAATTATGGTCTTTTTTTTTTTTCTGTTTTTAATCAGTTTTCTTTTTAGAGAAGCATCGGTTCTCCTTACTAAGGTTAACTTTTTGTACTCTGAGCTCTTGAAGCTGCACAGCATAAATCGCGGACAGATGACTTTTTCTTTCTCTTAAAGGTGTTATGAGATATTACTGAATAAAATATTGTTAACCAAAATTGAAGTTTTCTTTTAATATTTTTTCATTGATTAGCAATTGTTTTTTTCTATTAGAACCAGTCAATCGATATATTGAACAATTTTTATTTCATATTTGGTGCAAATGTGATTGTGTGGTAAGAAGTTTGCTTCTCAACCATATAGTCTCTGGCTCAGAAACTATATGTCCCTGTAACTTAGCGGTTCGGCAAAAGAGACCGATAGAATAAATACTAGGCTTACAAAGAATAAGTCCTGGGGTCGATTTGCTCAACTAAAGGCGGTGCTCCAGCATGGCCACAGTCAAAATGACTGAAACAAGTAAAAGAGTAGAGTATACATATATATATATGTACATATATATATCACAGCTGCATCCTCATTACATGAGAAAAGCCATTGCCAAGAAGACAAACTGAAATGATTCATGATTGTTGCCATGTGATGCCCTTATATGACTTTTAAGCCCAGCCAAGCTTTTACACATTTTATTACATACGTTTATATGTGTGTTACTGTCTCCTTGTGCTGGCTGGCTGGCAAGAGAAACAGGTGCCACCATATGCACTCTCTTAACATGCCTTTTGAGACCTCCAACTGAGAGGCGCACCCTTCCACATTTTGCACATGTTCTGTTATGAATTTTAATAGCCACATCATTGTTTATCATGGGTCGATTTCTATGAGAATTTTGATGGCTCACCAGGCCTGCATGACTCAAACACCTCCGCCCACAAACCACACACATAAAAAGCAACACTCTTACTTTCCACAGGTTCCCCCCTTCTAATCCCCTTCATAATTCTCTCATACTTCACTCTCTCCCTCTCAAACCTTGAATAATCATTATGCACTATTTTCCTGCATCTATCAGTCTTGTGCCTCCCTCTCCAAATTACCAGCTGCAATTCCTGTCTGTATTAGAGCATTTTTAAGGCAATCCTTAAACCTTAGTTTAGGCTTATGTGCTGGTCTCCTGCCATCGTCCAGCTCACCATGCAATAGCTGCTTGGGCAGTCGCTTATCACTCATCCTTACCAAATGTCCCCCCACCACCTCAAACATCTTTGCAAAATTATTGACTCTGTACTTCTACTGCCACTCCTCTCAAGTACCTCCACATTACTAATGGCCATTTTCCAGTTTATCCTCAAACTCAGACAGTATTGATGAAATCGTTCCAATTGCCTTACCTGCCTATGGTAAACAACCCATGCCTCACTTCCCTATAGCAAAGATAGGAGGACACGTGTTATATACCTTAACTTTAATTTGTGAAGATATATTATGTTGTTTCCACAGACGCCTATCAAGCCTACCAAAAGCACTACTAGCCCTGCTGATTCTGTATGAAATTTCATCATCAGCTGAGGACATACGTAAGCTCGCAAGGAATGAAGCCAGTATGCTCCGTTGGATGTGTAATGTCAATGTGAATACCCGTCAGAGTGTAAGTATCTTGAGAGAAAAGCTGAACATTAGAAGCATCAGTTGTGGCGTGCAAGAGAGACGATTGCGCTGGTATGGACATGTGGTGAGAATGGAGGAGGATAGCTGCGTGAAAAAGTGCCACACCCTAACAGTTGAGGGAACCCGTGGAAGAGGTAGGCCCAGGAAGACCTGGGCTGAGGTGGTGAGGCAAGACCTTCGTACATTGGGCCTCACCGAGGCGATGACTACTGACCGAGACCTTTGGAAATGTGCTGTGCGTGAGAAGACCCGGCAAGCCAAGTAAGATTGTTGCCAGTGCCCCTGGACTGGTTCTTGTGCGGGTGGCACATGAGATGCACCATTTTGAGCGTGGCCGTTGCCAGTACCGCCTGACTGGCTCCTGTAGGATTTTCGAGCGAGATCGTTGCCAGTGCCCCTGGACTGGCTTGTGCGGGTGGCACATAAAAGACACCATTTCGAGCGTGGCCGTTTTCGTGCGGGTGACACGTAAAAGCACCCACTACACTCTCTGAGTGGTTGGTGTTAGGAAGGGCATCCAGCTGTAGAAACTCTGCCAAATCAGACTGGAGCCTGGTGTTGCCATCCGGTTTCACCAGTCCTCAGTCAAATCGTCCAACCCATGCTAGCATGGAAAGCGGACGTTAAACGATGATGATGATGATGATGATGATGAAGACCAGCAGTGCTCAAGGTACTTCCTAAATAAATAAATCTGGGTACAGTCTCCAACCTTTGACCATTCACAGTTATAAAAGGTTCCACATAGATTGATTGTTAGACCCAATGCTGCAGAAATCGCATTCACCATGTGCTGCATATTTTTTCTGAGAATGTGCCAACAGGTCACAATCATCTGCATACAGAAACTCAAAAAGGCAAGAATGCAGAACTTGCGTTTTGGCACAGAGTCTTTTGAGATTGAACAGTTTTCCTGTTGTCCTATATCTTATATAGACCCCTTCGGGACAATCTTTAAAAGCTATTTGAAAGACTATTGCAAAATATATAGCAAACAGTGTAGGAGCAGGAATATCACCTTGTTTTAAACCATTTTCTACAGAAATTGGATCTGATGAGGTACCTCCAACATTAACTCTCACTTCCATCTTGTCATGAAATTGTCTAAGCATTCTAACAAAGTTTTCAGGGCATCCTGGCTTTTTTAGGATCTCCCAAAGAGCAATTCTATTGATAGAATCAAATGCTTTTGTTAGGTCAATGAAAACCTGGTATAAGTCCATATCCTGTTTGATGCACTTCTCTTGCAATTGTCTCGCTGAAAATATCATATCCATAGTACTCCTGCTATCCCTGAACCCACATTGCGATTCTGGTAGAACCCCATCAGCAATGTGCAGAAGCAATCTGTCTAGCATTACCCTTCAGAGGACCTTTCCAGCAACAGCTAACAGACAGATGCCACGATAATTATCACAGACATCCTTTCCATCTTTAGATTTCTATAGTATCTCCATAGTTGCATCATGCCAATCCGGAGGAACCTCTTCACTTTGCCAAACCCTCTGAATCACATCCATCAACATTGCACTAAGATGATCGCCACCATATTTATATATCTCTGCACCTAGTCCATCCATACCAGGGGCCTTTCCATTGTTCAATTTCCTGATTGCTGTTTTTATTTCAGCCAGGTTTGGAACTTCTGATATAAGATGTTTTATTGGTCTCTCAGGTATATTATCAAGAAAAGAGAGATCAACTTCAGTGGGTCTATTGAGCAACTCATCAAAATGTTCTTTCCACCTCCCAACAATATCTTAGGATTTGTTAATAAATCTGTGCCATCCTTGCTCCAAAGTGGTACAACCTTTGAGGAAACTAATCCATAAACTTTTTCCAAGAGAGAGTAAAAAAGTTTGGAATTGTTAGCATTTGAAGCTTCTTGGATTTCATTGCATCTATCACTCCACCAATTTTCCTGCATCATCCTCAGATTCCTCTGCACTGTTGCTTTTACTGCCTTGAAATATGTAGCTACTGTCCTGTTCATTGACATGTCAACATTTTGCAATATGTTAAGTACCTTTTGCTTCTCTTCTAAGATAAGATTAACTTCATCATTACTGTCAAACCAATCTTGGTGTTTTTTTTACTACAAAGCCAAGAATGTTACTACAAATCTCATACACTCTTTCTTTGAATGACTTCCAGCTTCCATCACAGGACAAATTATTTATCTCACTCACAAACTCACTGTGTACTGACTGAATCTTCAGTTTATTGACATCAATACATTTAGGTAATTTGTCATTATTTGATCTAACGTTAGGCTCAACAACAAAATTCACTTTGGCACACAAAAGCACTCTGCACCACGTATCACTCGTACAATAGCAAAGTCCCTAGTATCTTGTTTCCTGGTGAGGATGCCATTTCTTAGAACCAGGGTGCATCCATGTCGTTTTATACTTATTCTTTAGCTGAAACATTGTATTCATGACACACAAATCCATCTCTACGCACATTTGTAACAGTAGCAAACCATTACTGTTGGAACCTCCCAACTTCATTGCTTTCCTACGACACCCCAAATCTCCCAATCTGCACCAACACAAGCATTAAAATCACCCAAACTGACAACTTTGTCATCATGGGGGATATTGCATATAATCTCTGTAAGTGATAGATAGAAGGCAAGTTTATCATCCTCTGATGAATGCATAGTTGGAGCATATGACCTTATGAGTGTTGCATAGTGACCTTTTCTTAATGGCAGTCTTAAAGACATTAAACAATCTGAATGACCACATGGTAGTTCCTCAAGTTTTGAAGCCAAAGTGGTTTTGATAGCAAATCCCACTCCTGATTCTCTCTTATAGGTCTCTTCTCTACCGCTCCAAAATAAATGGTACCCAGCAGATTTCTCTATGAAATTCCCCTTTCCATGAATTCTTGTTTCGGCTAACACTACAACATCCATATCATATCACTGTAACTCTTTTGCAACAAGCGCAGATCTTCTATCTGGACAAGATTTCAGACAATTATTGTCTAATAACATTCGAACATTCCAACATCTTATATTCATAGGCTTGCATCTTAACTTGAATTTACTCACAGTTGCAGGATGACAACTGGATCCAGGTTGTGATGCACTGGGACACCTGCCGGGCCAGACCATAGAACAAAATGTTCCAGAGCCCTTTTTGCCATTTACTTCATTATCAATATGAACTTTCATTGTTTAGATGTGCCCTTTTAAGCTTCGGCCAAGATATCCATTTCTTTTTCTTCTCCAGCAATAACTGTGCTTGACACTTTTTGAAGTGAGGAAAAGTTTTGCACAGCAGCCATTCCCACTCTCTAATCTACAAAGCATGATCCAAAAAGAAGAGCAAGTCGACATTTTTGGGTGCATTTGCAGTCACAGGTTTTATATCAGCGTGTCCTTCTCCCAGTCTTTGCCCAACCAAAGGTTAACTACAAGACAGCAGTGAAGTATTTAAATTCAGAGTTACTTTCTCCTAGATACACTGCCTTCACCATGACTTGAGTAGCTCTATCCACCTCTCATCTATTTATTTGAAAACAAAAACTAAAATAATACAAATTAAAAATTGAGATAAAACCTGAGTATATATATATATATAGGTGCAGGTGTGACTGTGTGGTAAGAAATTTGATTCCAAAGCACATGGTCCTGGGTTCAGTCTCACTGTGTGGTAACTTGGCATGTGTCTTCTGCTATAGCCTCAGATCAACCAAAGCCTTGTGAGTGAATTTTGTAGACAGAAACTGAAAGAAATTCATCATATATATGTAAGTGTATGTGTGTGTCCTTGTATCTGTGTTTCTCCGTCATCACTGCTTGACAACTAGTGTTGGTTTATTTACATCCCCATAACTTACTGGTTTGACAAGAGACTGATAGAATAAGTACCAGCCTTATCACAATATAAAAAAAGCACTGGGGTCGATTCATTGCAAATGGTCAGAGATTTAGAGACATACTACTTGAAGCATTTGACAAAATAGAAGGGGATATAGCATCATATGTGGAAGACAACTGGAGGTTTCTACGGGACAACCTGCTGAGAGCCACCGACCAGATCTGTGGCTGGCGTAACGTCCCCTCTCGACCCAAAGTAACGTGGTGGTGAAACAATGTGGTTGACAGGGCTATTAGACAAAAGAAACAGGCTTGGAAGGACTGGAAGAACGGAGGTAGCAGGGAATTGTATCAGACTGCTAGAAGGGAAGCTAGGAGACAGGTTTATTTAGCCAGAGGGGAAGCAGATAAGTAAAAGATTGCCAATGTTCTGCGCCGTGAGTATCAAAGACTTGAAGTATTTCGTGTTGCAAGACAGTGTGTGAGAGAGAATCGTGATGTCGTAGGAGAGAAATGTGTTCGCATGGATGATGGTATGCTTGCACTAAACGAGGCTGCAAAGAAAGAGGTTTGGAGACGCCACTATGAAAGATTGCTCAATAAAGAGAATGAATGGCAGAAAGAGGGTCTGATGAATGTCGACCCAACAAAGGGACCAGCTATCCGAATTGACAGTACCATAGTAGATAAAGCAATTAAGAGTATGAAGACAGGGAAAGCCCCCGGCCCATCAGGAATCACGGCAGAGATGCTCAAAATATCTGGTATTGTCGGCTATAGCCTAGTCACCCGTATTGTTAACCAGGTGATACGCAAAGGAGTCATACCCAATGACTGGTGTAGCAGCACCATAGTCAATTGTTACAAAGGTAAAGGAGATGCTTTAGATACAAATAATTAGAGGTATCAAGTTGTTAGATCAGGGAATGAAAGTCACGGAGAGGGTCATAGCCCAACTAATTAGGGAGCGAGTCAGTTTAGATGAGATGCAGTTTGGGTTCGTGCCAGGGAAAAGCACCACTGATGCTATATTTCTGGTAGGACAGCTGCAGAAGAAATACCTAGCCAAGGATAAACCTCTGTACCTGGCTTTTGTTGACATGGAGAAAGCCTTTGACAGGGTCCTCCGATCCCTTATCTGGTGGTCAATGAGGAAACTAGGGATAGAAGAATGGTTAGTGAGAGCTGTGCGAGCCATGTACAGAGACGCTGTCGGTAAGGTGAGGGTTGGCAATGAGTACAGTGAAGAATTCTGGGTAGAGGTAGGGGTCCACCAAGGTTCTGTCCTCAGCCCCCTCCTATTTATCATAGTCCTCCAGGCGATAACGGAGGAATTCAAGACAGGATACCCCTGGGAGCTCCTCCATGCTGATGACCTTGCACTAATTGCGGAGTCACTATCCGAACTAGAAGAGAAGTTTCAGGTGTGGAAGCAAGGACTAGAATTGAAGGGCCTTAGAGTCAACCTAGCTAAAACCAAAGTCCTAATAAGTAGGAAGGTAGACAAAACACAATCCCCTTCGGGTAAATGGCCCTGCTCGATCTATAGAAAAGGTGTAGGTAGAAACTCTATAAGATGTACCCAGTGCAAGCTATGGACACATAAGAGGTGCAGCAATACCAAAGGCAGGTTAACTAGGAAGTTAGTTTTTGTATGTGACAGATGTTCAGGTGCAATAAACACTGAAATTGTGCAGAAAACAATTTCTGTCACATTCCAGGGAGAAAAACTGGACGTAGTTGATAGCTTCCGATATCTGGGTGACCAAGTTAGTAGTGAGGGAGGGTGTGCTGAAAATGTATCTGCTAGAATAAGAATAGCCTGGGCAAAGTTCAGAGAGCTCTTACCTCTGCTGGCGACAAAGGGCCTCTCACTCAGAGTAAAAGGCAGACTGTATGACGCATGTGTACGAACAGCCATGCTACATGGCAGTGAAACATGGGCCGTGACTACTGAGGACATGCGTAAGCTCGCAAGGAATGAAGCCAGTATGCTCCGATGAATGAGTAATGTCAGTGTGCATACCCGACAGAGTGTAAGTATCTTGAGAGAAAAGTTGAACCTAAGAAGCATCAGTTGTGGTGTGCAAGAGAGACGATTGCGCTGGTATGGACATGTGGCAAGAATGGATGAGGATAGCTGTGTGAAAAAGTGCCACACCCTAGTGGTTGAGGGAACCTGTGGAAGAGGCAGGCCCATGAAGACCTGGGATGAGGTGGTGAAGCATGACCTCCGAACATTAGGCCTCACCGAGGCAATGACTTCTGACCAAGACCTTTGGAAATATGCTGTTTGTGAGAAGACCCGGCAAGCCATGTGAGACCAAAATCCAAGGCCTCTGCTGGGGATGTAGCCAGCCCACATACGCTTCTTTGGACACTAAACTCCGCTTGCGAAGACATGTTGGGGCAAGCGAAAGCAAAATCGTGATGGCACCTGTACCAGTAGATCACTAAGAGCACCGTCCGAGTGTGATCGTTGCCAGAGCACCAGCTGTCTGGCTTCCATACCGGGGACACGTAAATAGCACCATTTGAGCGTGATCGTTACCAACGTCGCCCTCCTGGCACGTGAAAAGACATTCGAGCGAGTTTGTTGCCAGTACCGCTGGACTGGCTCCTGTGCAGGTAGCATGTAAAATACACCATTTCGAGCGTGGCCGTTGCCAGTACCTCCTGAATGGCCTTCATGCCGGTGGCACGTAAAAGCACCCACTACACTCTTGGAGTGGTTGGCATTAGGAAGGGCATTCAGCTGTAGAAACTCTGCCAAATCAGATTGGAACCTGGTGTAGCCATCTGGTTCACCAGTCCTCAGTCAAATCATCCAACCCATGCTAGCATTAGTATTAGGAAGTGCAAGATTTTATTTTTTGTGTTACAAGGTGTCCAATGAAAACCATCTTCCTTACCAAGTGGGGCTGCCAGTTTAGTTGCCAACAGCTTGAACACATGATAGGTTGCACTGGGCTACATGTTGCCAGTAGCCCAAAGAATGACCCAACATACATACAATACACACACACATGATGAACAAAACAAGACGCTTTCCTTCAAAATCTTGCTACCAAGCAGAAGGCTGGTCAAATTACCTCTAAATTAAAAAGAGAAAGAGAACATATATACAAGCATGCATACACGTATATATGCATACATATATACATGCATACATACACACACACACACGTACACATGCATAAATGCATACATACACACAATGTAAATAAGCATGAATGCATGCATAAATACACACACACACACAAATACATACTGACTCTATATCTGAATATGTATGAACAGGCCTGGACAAGGTTTTGTTTGTAGTAAACACAAGCAGTTGGCCATGAAGACTAAATGGCTCGTCTCTACACCACTGATGTTATCCAAGGGAAAGGGTACTGATACAATTTGGAACCAGTATAAGCATAGGTGCTGTTGTCAGAATGCAAAGCGTCAACATCCAACACCCTAAAAGTTGTGCTAAACCATCCCATGGGTTGGTACATTTTATTTACTCTAAAAAGATAGAATTTGATTTCAGCAAGATTTTAACAGTGGAACATATGTTACAAGGCACTCAGCCTATTCATATCTCTCTCCTTCTCACACACACACACACACACTCTCTCTCTCTCTCTCACACACACATAAAGCTAGATTGCTAAACTGCCAGAATTTGGAGATTTCCAGACTAAATAATAGACAGTATTTAGTTTCTCCAATATGAAATTCCAAAGTTTTGTATTTTTTTTTCATTCCAGGCTCATATCTAATCAAGAGTGTGTATGTGTATATGCATGCACATATGTATACATACACTCACACATTTATATAAACTATGATGTGTGCATGCATCAGCTGCAAAGTGGTGCTATTGCTATGTAATGCATTTAGATAAAATACAAAAATATTATTTCACTTGTCTTTCTTTCTTTTAATGACTTCTTCTAACAAGTTTTGTGGTGTAAAGTACATTCCAGGAAAGTGTTCATCTATCAGAAACTAACTTTTAGTCAATCTTTCCCAGACTACAAGCATTCAAAAGCATTAAGCAAATGAAGGTTAAATCCTTCCACGAATAGGATGCTTAAATTGTTACATGCAGCTTTTCTAATGGAAACAATTAATCTCAACAATAAAAGATTCTAGACTGCAGTGTTGCTTCTGATACCTACAGTAGAGACCTGTGTTATCCACATTATCTTAGCAATTAACATCTTAACGATTAGGATGACGCACTGATCATTAACTTTGTAACATTAACCTTAACTTTTAACATAATTAATTTCTTCATTTGTAAGTCTACGTTTTCCCAAGCAGAATGGCTATACTTTGTATACATGGCTAGAAATTTAATGGGAGGGATCAATCAAATATATCGATTCAGTACTTAAATGGTAGTTTATTTTATCGATCCCCGGAAGAATGAAAGGTAAAAGCTGACTTGGGCGAGATATGAACGAGAAACGAAAAAAGTTATACGAATACCGCAAAGCTATTTTGTCCGACGCGCTAACGATTCAGCCAAGTTACTAGAAATTGTTTCAAATTTAGGTACGAGACCAGTTACTTTGATGGGGAGGGGAGTTAGTTTAGATCATCGACAAGATTGGTAGTTTATGTTATTGACCTGGGAGGGGTGACAAGCAACGTTGACCTCGACGGGGTTTAAATTCCAGACGTAGAGAACCAGAACAAATACATGGTAATTTTTTCCGATGCTCTGACGATTCTGCCAGTCATAGAAGTAAATATAAGTTATCTACCTTGGGGACTAATGCAGATTCACATCTCACCTTGAAAAATGCATTTTCCTGAAAAAGTTTATTCTAATTCCTAGGTTTTACATGTCGGAGATTACGAATATGCAAAAAAAAAAAAAATTAACCCCCCCCCCCCCCCCCCGCCCCGCCCCCCACACACACAAACCCAATTTTAAATGTATTGTAAATTAAAGTGGGGAAATTTCATTAAAGCAAGTGTGTAACATGGCAAAAAGGGATTTTAACAATTTCTACAGTTTAGCCAAATGAACATAGAAAATGCACTTTACATACCTGCCTTAATGAAATTTCTACACTTCAATATACAACAATACATTTAGAATTGGGGGAAGGTTAAAATTTTGATTTTTTTCTTTTGCATATTCGTAATCTGCGACATGTAAAACCTAGGAATCCGAATAGACTTTTTCATAAAAATGCATTTTTCAAGGGGGGGGGGTGAACCTGCATTAGCCCACTACTTTGTTCGTTCAAGCCAGTCCCTATCAAAAACATCATCCCAGTTCAAAGCTGTTCATATTACATTAAAATCGACAAAAAGCAAAAATCCTAAATACCATTTATATTTTTCAAACCTTATTAACTTGTAATTTATTGGTAGAAAATATATTTCTGCTTGTTGATAGAGTATAATATTACGACTAGGAGACTTATTCTAGATTAAAGAATTTGAATAATTACCTGAATAATTTGCTATCGCATTATTTTTAGAAAAACACCAAATACATCTAGGCTAACTATTTATGTTTAATTGGAGGTCAACTCTTACTGAAAAGATCTTTCGCCAAAGAATTCCGCTCATCCCCATCTTACATTTTTATTCAGAATTATAGTTTTACCACTACGTTATTTAATGTGCCCATATTTTTAAAGACAGTAGAGTAGATTTACCATTCTCTGAACAGTCAAAATCCAGGATACCTCCATTGACTGTCTCCGTGACCCCGCCCAACACACTTTTGTTCGTTGCCGTTATTCTTTTATTCTTTTACTTCTTTCAGTCATTAGACTGCGAATCATGCTAGGGCACCGCCTTGAAGAATTTTAGTCTAATGAATCGACTCCAGTACTTTTTTTTATTTTTTAAAGCCTGGTACTTATCCTATTGGGCTCTTTTGCCGAACCGCTAAGTTACGAGGACGTAAACACAGCAACACCGGTTGTCAATTGGTGGTAGGGGGTCAAACAGACAACACACACACACACATATATATATATATACATACAACAGGCTTCTTTTCAGTTTCCGCCTATCAAATCCACTTTCAAAACTTTGGTCGGCCCGAGGTGATTATATATAGTGAGTAGGTGAACGCAAAAGCTTCGTTTAGATAACTCTCAGTGTAGTGAATAGAGATCTAAACTTCAACCTCTTCTTCCAGGGCCGGCACCTCTGCAACGAAAGTCAGTTATAAGAATAATCCTTTTCAAATTGTTATGGGGGTAGATAAACACTGGTAGGCCTGGGACGTATATTTACATGGACCACAAAATATAGAATGAAGAAGAAAAAAATAATAAAATAATCGTTTAAGTAACTAAAGCTGAAATTCCAGACTTTTAGAGAATTTTTTTAATTCTTTCCGACGCAAATTTTGGCACCTGAATTTAGGACCTGTCCTGAAAAATAAGAAGGAAATTTAGATCTTATTTCTATATTTTTTAATTTTTTTTTATTGCCCACAAGGGACTAAACATAGAGGGGACAAACAAAGGGATTAAGTCGATTACATCGACCCAGTTCGTAACTGGTACTTAAATTATCGACCCCGAAAGGATGAAAGGTTAAGTCAACCTCGGCGGAATTTGAACTCAGAACGTAACGGCAGACGAAATACTGCTAAGCATTTCGCATGGCGTGCTAACGATTCTGCCAGCTCGTCGCCTTTAGATCTTATTTCTAGCTAGTCGAACAACTATGTTAGAGGCGTCTTTCATTGGTTTGTAATAGTTGGCAGAAAAGTCAGGTTAGAGTTAGTTCCCTTAAACTAGAACTCTTTAAGAAGAGAATAATGTCTCTGTTGTAATTCTGTGTCTCTGGATTCTTGTTGAAGAATTATGCCGAAAGTTACAGCAAATAGTCAAAAATCAGCTCCAATGCCGTCTTGCTCGTCCAAATCTAAGACCCCCACAGTTTCTCAGGTACATGAACAAAATTCGACTCAGAATGATTTAACAACCGAATCTGAAGATTTGGAACGCAAAGCAATCGAACTGGTACAATATTTATTGATTGCAGATCAGAAAAAGATTCCAGTTCGTAAAATTGATATTAATAACCATATACTAAAAGACCAAAAGAAATACTTTCCAGCAATTCTCAAGAAATCTCGGGATATGCTTCAATCAGTATTTGGGGCCAAGCTTATTGAATTCGACGATAAATTAAAAAAACGTTACATTTTAATTACAAGCAGAAGCGATATTAGGAGAAATATTAATTTGATTTCCAGCGAAGAGGAATCGGCTAAACTCGGGCTCCTTTTTAATATTCTGGCCATTATTTACATGAATGGTGGTGTGATATCCGATTCAGACCTGTGGAAAGCACTTCGGAAACTCGGTGTCGATCCAGATGTACATCATGAAGTATTTGGAGATGTGAAGAAGTTACTCACCGAGGAATTCGTTCGCCAATATTATTTGGAATATGTTCGTCAAAGCAACAGTGAACCGATTCAGTATGAATTTCACTGGGGATTCAGAGCTGAAAAAGAACTTCAGAAGAAGGATGTATTACTTTATGTAAGTAAGATATACAAGACCGAACCTTCTCAGTGGAAACTTCTCTGGAATAACTGTATGGAAGAAGAGGCAAACCAATCTTCAACATCATAATAGTAATACTCTCTCTCTCTCTCTCCCCACTTCACACATCTACGCAGGGTGTCTTGGTAGAGTTAAATGCCAGTTATTAAGTCAGTTCTTATTGTTATTCCAACTCGTTATGGTCTGAGTTCAAATCTCGCCGAGGCCAACTTTGTCTTTCAACCCTCCGGGGTCAATAAAATAAAGTACTACTGAACTGCTTGGGATCGATAGGCCTAAATCAGAAACAGTTATGGTCTTAATACAACTTGAATGTAAGAAAGTCTAATAGCTTTGTAATTTTACATAGCTGTACGTGAATTAATCGAATTATTCAAGGTGTTCCTCTTCATTCACTTTTGTAATCGCTTAAGTATAATTAGGCGAAATTAAAGCAATTAAGACCGTTCAGTTACTAATTTTTGCCAAAATCGATTGGAATCTCTCTCTCTCTCTATATATATATATATATGTATATATATGCAATTTAATGCTAACATAATCACAGCCTTTATTGTTATTACTATTATTACTTTAGACTCCAGTTTGTGTATACAAATATATTTGAAGAATTTACAAACACATGAAGCCGGTGATTACCTCTGGACTATATCAATAGACAAGTGAAAGATACCTCTTACACAAGACTCTAGTTTTAAACTGGTTACACCCTCAAAAGAATTATAGGAATTTATTTTCAACCACATTCATATAAAAATGTACTGCATTAAAACAGCAAAAATACTTGTTAAGGATAAAATATTTGCCGCCAAAAAGTTGGCAAATACAACTTCCTTTCTGCAGTTTTGCCTAACAAAACATACTCTTTTGTAATTCACTATCAGGTTTCGTTTATACATCATTATTTTTAAACATTTATGACTAATATCTTTATAACTTGTTTTCATAAATTATTCTTTGTAAAAGTCCTTTCTTGAGATTCACAACAAAATCTGTTCAAAATTTCATTTTGTCTCATTGTAAGTAATAATGAGCTTCTTGTACACAGTGCTCAGATGCACTACAATATTAATATCAAATAATACATTTCATATAAGAATACTATTAATAAGTTTTAAATTATCAATTTTTTATGTTCTAAAAACTTGTAAAAATGTCTCATCCTTAGAGCTTAATTTGTTTTTGTAAATGAGTTTATGTACATAATATATTTTTCTAACATTTCTCAATTTTCACGTCTTTTTGTGTTATAGTTATATTTTTGAAATCTACATTATGTTTACATTTAGACAAAGAATTGCTTACTAAAAAGCAATATATATTAATCGAAGTCAAATTCTCAAACAATCTTATATGATAAACTCCACTCAAGGAACACAATGGATTTCGGGTTAACATTGTTACGTCACTTCCGGTAGTTACTTCCTAGTCATCTAATTTTGGCTGTTATTTTCATTGCCAAAGTTTTTTTCTCTGTCTACAGACGTAATCTGATCGAAACAAAACCACTAGGAAGAGAAATAGAAGCAATAATAATAAAGGCAGTCAGAAAGTCCTCATATATTGGGTGTTTGTCACTTGAATACAGTCGTTACCCATCACGTTGAAACAGTGCCTCCTTGGTTTGGGACGTAATGTTCTACTCGTACAGTTTGGTCATTGTATGTATTATATACCCCAATTTTTTTTGTAGTCGCTTTCTATAAACTACCCCTATCTACTCCTTTTAATTGTTCTTTTCTCTCTAGCACCAATATGGGAATTCACGCTGTCTTGAGAAGAGAGGGCAGCTATGAACTGTTATCGTTTAGGCTATTTATTTATAACGATCGAAAGTGGCGATTCATTCACTGCGTGTTTAACAGACCATGAATATTCCAAAGGGTGGTTCACACTTGCTTTAAACTCGCAGTTCCTTCTGAGAAATATTCAACTTTAACAGTGCAGTAAATTTCCCTCAGTGTCAACAATGTAAACAAACCAAAATCTCCAAGAATCTGATACAAAACAATTTAGATGAAACGAAAACTATTTTGCACAACACAATGGTAATCTTGGATCGAGTTGAGAAACCAAAGGTACTGATTACCCAGTCAAAATATCTTGCTACAAAACAGCCACATGGTTCTGGGTTCAGTCCCACTGCGTGGAACCTTGGGAAATTATCTTCTACCATAACACCGGGGTCGAACAAAACCCTGCGAATGCATTTGTCCCCCAACCACCACCGCTTAATACCGGTGTTAGTTTCTTTACGTCTCTGTAACAATAGCGATTCGGCAAAAAGAGACCGATCGAATAAGTACCGGGGTCGATTTGTTCAACTAAATCCTTTAATCCAATGACTGAAATGCATAAAAGATAATAAGCATCTTGTAGTCAATGAATGGTAATCTAAATCCGTTATTGGTTTCAACTCTTTGGTTGTAGTCATTTCACTTACCGCTATTTTCTTACCACAACACATCTTTATATGTTTTCAGTGTTTTGGTTTATGTCACAAACTTTACTCTTTTATTTGTTTCAATCATTTGACTGCGGCCATGCTGGAGCACCGCCTTTAGTCGAGCAAATCGACCCCAGGACTTATTCTTTGTATGCCTAGTACTTATTCTATCGGTCTCTTGCCGAACCGCTAAGTACGGGGACGTAAACACACCAGCATCGGTTGTCAAGCGATGGGGGGGGGGGGGGACACAGAAACACATATACACGACGGGTTTCTTTGAGTTTCCGTCTACCAAATCCACTGACAAGGCTTTGGTCAGCCCGAGGCTATAGTAGAAGACACTTGCCCAAAGTGCTACGCAGTGGGACTGAACCCGGAACCATGTGGTTGGTAAGCAAGCTACTTACTCCACAGCCACCGAAATTTCATCCAGCTTCATTTCAATTTACAAAGATTCTGGAAAATATCCTAAATCGCTTCACGTTGCCCATGCTCTTGGAAACATATAAACGTCAAAAGTAATTTCCCCTTCCGTAGTATTTTCAATTTTCCTGTATGATTTATGTTTACTTTCATCTTTTTTTTTCAGTCACGATAAAAAAAAATAATAATAAAGATCTCTAAATTAAAGGAAAATAACCATACAAAATATTACAACTTGAAATAATCGAGCGATGGGTGCCTCTCCTAGACAGCCCGTATCTTAAAATGGACAGAAATGTCGTTGTTTGAATGTATTTGATTACATTAAAAGATGCATCGCAGTTTCAGTAGTGCATGCCAGGTAAAATAGCACCAGCAACAAGATTGGATTATTGGAGGACCAACTTCGTATACAAGACCCGGTTTTTTTTTTTTTAAGTAAGAAGCGGGGGGCGTCTTATATGCCATCAAATACAGTATCTGTTCAGAGCCGATCTATTTCATTCCTTGTGGACCTTTTATGCTGTTGCGTTGACCCTGCTAGAATAACACCCAACGCTCCCTCATCACATCCTACTATCTTAAAAGCTAGAATGGACAATAGAGTTCCTAACATACAACAAAACGGGATAGTCGCACCTGGAACGCATTTGATTGCAGCTCGAATCACCTCTAGAAAGTTTTTTTTTTTTAAGTGAAGGTATTTTCATGGGGCTAATGCAGTTTCGCACCTCTCCTCGAAAAGAATTTTTCGGATTCCTACGTTTTAGATGTCGGAGATTACGAATATGCTAAAAATAAACAGTAACATGTAGTTATTTTCTTGTTTACCACGATCGTTTTGGAAACGTGCAGTGTAAACTGACACACTGGAAGGGGAGATAATTCTGTCTTCTATCAATTCTAGACATGCCGTTGACTGCCTTAGAGTCTCTCACGCAATAAAGACACGTATGGCAAACTTATTCCAGCATGGCCACTTGGCACCACGTGTTCTTAGGTTGGTTCTTTTCCTGTTTTCTTCTGGTGTCTATGTCACAGTAGTTTTTGTATGCTGAATAACTTGTATGCAAAACCGACACAGCATCACAATGATTTGCAGTGGTTGTAATTGGCTTTGCCGAAAATTTTTTTTTCCGTTTATAATTCAGTCTTGCTAGGTGACTGAGGAACTTCTTTAGTCATCCGTAGTTTATACTAAACGGAACCGTAGGCAGAACTATTGCACTATATAACTGAACCTTGATGTTAATACCGATGCCTATTGGAATATACCTCCTCTGCATTGCCAGTTCTACTAGTCACATTACTTTCTATACTTCCATTACAACAAATCACACTGGCCAGATGAAAATATTGGTCGTGATATTAAATCTAGTTAGTCATTGTTTCTACCAGCTGTGCAGTATCATTGACAAAGTGTAGATTCCAAAGCCTTTTCATTTCTCTCTAGCATTCTTGTGATGGTCCCATCAATTACCTCCTTCATTATGAAATCAATTACTAGCAAGAAAAGAAGTGTAAGAGGGTGCAGGCCTAACACCTGCATTATAGAGATATAAATTGACTCCAGTATTTTATCAACCCTGGAATGACGAAAGGTAAATTGCCCTTGGCAGGATTTGAACTCAGAATGTAAAAAATCAACATGTTAATGATTCTGCAAAAGATGACTAATATATTCAAATTAACAGTTCTTTTTTTTAGGCTCTTCTGCAAATATTTATATTAAAAGGAAAAGATTAAATAGGTCATGGGCAAAAGGCCACATAGTACCTACGCCTCCTTAAATTGATTTTGCATCAACTTCACATTTCATCCTTCTTCTGAGATTACTTATTAATAAGCAGTATTGTGATCAGCTATCATCAACAAAGTAAAGCATTGTGCATATGTTAGAAAGTAAATTATATTTTATTTTTCACTCTCTCTTCTGCAGATTCACCTTAGTAGCACTACTTAACTCATATATGGAAAAGTGTTGGCGGTCAGTCACTTTAAGAGTTATTTTTATTTCATTTGAGCAATGTTGTGACAGCAGTCAAACAGCTTTCAGCAACAAAAACTATATCATCATCATCATCATCGTTTAACGTCCGCTTTCCATGCTAGCATGGGTTGGACGATTTGACTGAGGACTGGTGAACCAGATGGCTACACCAGGCTCCAATCTGATTTGGCAGAGTTTCTACAGCTGGATGCCCTTCCTAACGCCAACCACTCCGAGAGTGTAGTGGGTGCTTTTATGTGCCACTGGCACGAAGGCCAGTCAGGGGGTACTGGCAATATATATTTATTTATATAATGAAAAATTACTGAAACAAAAAAGAAACAATGGCTGTGAGGTTATGGTGCTGGGCAATCCATCTGCATAGTCACAAGCTTTAATCTTAGTATTTTGCCTCTAAGAAAATTAACCAATTCTTTCTTCGTTTTAATTGGAAAATTTTTTTTAAAACTCCACAGTTATGTGGTTAGTAGTAAGACGCATACATTTCATTTTAGTCTTGTCTTTTAAGAGAAAAAATGTATCTAAATATTGTCATTTATCAAGTAATATTTTGTACATTTGATTTGTCTGCTTTTTTAGTGATTCTAATTATACTTCAACCAATAGATTACATTCTCTATTTACTTCCTTCTCTTTCTTAGCTCTGTATAATGTCTGCATTCATTTAGTTACTACTACTGCTACAGAATATAAACTAACCTTTTTGCGAACCAACTGTTTGCACTCACTGGTTGATTATGGTTACTATACAATCTATTGTGGTTTGAAATATTACCAATTGCACTGCGATGTACCCTTAAACAAAATTTGATTAATCTAACTGAAATTGAAAATTGAGTGATGTGTTAAAGACATTATTTTATAAATTACTGTAACCATATGTACAAATATTACAAATGCTTGAACTATCCAGGTCTGAAGGAAAAGTATGATGAGGAATGCAGCAGTCATGTAAATTTCTCCACCTAGTACCAACTCTTTTAGAGACTATCATTTACTCCATTCTCAGTTAAGGTTACATTGGTTTCAAATTTTGGCACAAAGCCAGCAAGTTTATGGGAGGCGCTAAGTCGATTACATCAATCCCAGTGTTCAACTAGTACTTATTTTATCAACCCTGAAAGGATAAAAGGCAAATTTGAACTCAGCATAAAGACCGATGAAATGCCATCAAGTATTTTGCCTGGCATGCTTGCGATTCCTACCAGCTTGTGACCTTAGTTAAGGTTATATTAACAATGAAATACCCTTGCTTCCTTTTATTGGCTACAGGTTTGACAAATAGTTTCTTACAGTTTCAAACTTACTGAAAAATTACCAGGTTATAGAAATGTTTTCTGCCTATAACTAAATTTTTTTTTATTAAATACCTATACATAGGCGCAGGAGTGGCTGTGTGGTAAGTAGCTTGCTTACCAACTACATGGTTGCTGGTTCATTCTCACTTGGGCAAGTGTCTTCCATTATAGCCTCGGGCCGACCAAAGCCTTGTGAGTGGATTTGGTAGACGGAAACTGAAAGAAGCCCGTTGTATATATATATGTATGTTTGTGTCTGTGTTTGTCCCCCCAACATTGCTTGACAACCGATGGTGGTGTGTTTACATCCCCGTAACTTAGCGGTTCGGCAAAAGAGACCGATAGAATAAGTACTAGGCTTCCAAAGAATAAGTCCTGGGGTCGATTTGCTCGACTAAAGGCGGTGCTCCAGCATGGCCGCAGTCAAATGACTGAAACAAGTAAAAGAGTATACTGGATAATGATGAGTTTTTCCACCTTTAGAGTTAAAAGATGATTATCTATAGATGCAAACCATTTAGTGGATAAGTACAATTAATATGAAAGTTGGACAGTTACAGATTAGTGTACTGTGGGATTAGTTGGTGCAAGATTTTACACAGAAAAAGAGGTTGCTTAGCACTTGGCCATCTTTAATCAAACCAACTGATTCAACAGCATTCCAGCCATGACCATCCTGTCGTTTTTTTGTTTGTTTCTTTTTTCACAGTGTACCTAGGACTGCATTATCTAATGTATTCTTTGTTTATTTAAGACAGTACAGTATAACTTGAAGGAGATTTGACTGCAAAAACAATTAGGTACTTGAGTGGAAATATCCCAACACCAACAATTTCTGAAGAACATATTTTGACACAGAAGCCAACACCGACATGTTTTAGTGTTATGAACAGGTTAATAATGCAGCCTTCACGAAAATGTGAAGGTGTGTGGCTCAGTGGTTAGGGTGTTGCTCTCATGATTACAAGACAATTGTTTCAATTCCAGGACCAAGCAGTGCATCATGTTCTTGAGCACATTGCTCCAATCCACTCAGCTATAAATGAGTAACCCTGCAATGGACTGACACCCCATTCAGGGAGTATGTTGTGATCCTGGTCACTTATATGCCATGGAAACTAAGTAACTGGCCCTGAGTCCTAGGACCTGAGATTGTATTTACTTCATTTCACCAAAGCAACAGGTGCAAGTATGGCTGTATGGTAAGAAGTTTGCTTCCCAACCATATGATGCTGGGTTCAAACACTGCATGGCATTTTCGGCAAGTGTCTTCTACTGTAGCCTCAGGCCAACCAAAGCCTTATGAGTGGATTTGGTAGACAGAAAGTGAAAGAAGCCCATTGTATTTATATATATGTATTTGTTACCCCACCACTGCTTGACAACTGGTGTTTATGTCCCACAGCTCTTAGCAGTTCAGCAAAAGAGACTGACATAATAAGTACCAGGCTTAAAGAAGATAAGATTTGAGGTTGATTAGGTTGACTAAAACTTCCTCAAGGTGGTGCCCCAGCATGGCTGCAGCCTAATGACAAATAAGTAAAAGATTAAGTAATGATTACTAAATATACAAGAATACATACAGTTGACACAGAAAGATTTCAATAAGATAATTGCCAGTGACAAGAAATAAATGTATCACAGGAATATCTAACATCAGCTACAAGTTGTTTAACCCTAAGTTATCTCTATCAAGCAGACACGATCAAAAGCATTCCTGTAGTGACCATCTCATCTTTTTTTTTCAAAGAAAGCAGGGTGTGATTTGGATACTGTTTCTAACAGATCAACCAACCATGCAGTTTGGCTTGTTAATTACATTTGATTCTCACCAAAGTTATCATTTCAATGTCAACTTTTCTGTGTTTACAAGCATCAGATGAGACTGTTGGAATAGTTTTCTACAGCTGGATGCCCTTCCTGGTACCAACCTTTACCTGTTTCCAAGCAAGGTAATAATCTACCGGTCTAACAAACAAACAGCCCAGGTATAATTACACGGAGAAGTAGAAACAAACAATGCCATTGTTCAAACGCATCCTTTGTTTGCAAAGACTGCAACATGTCAAGAAGCCCAGACATACTTTAACCCTTTAGCATTCAAATTACCCTGTTAAAAGTGATATTTATTTACATCATTTTCAATTAATTGTGCATTATCTCACAGCTTCAAGATTTCGATGGTGTGGTTGTTTATTTTAAGAATGACTTTGTAAGATGAGTGTGAGAGATGAAAACTATTAAACAGAACCCTTGATCCAATAACACTGTATAAACTCTGTATTTGGAATGACCAATTTCAAAGACTGTTGGATTTTACTCATAGGGTATTGGAATCTTAATAATGGATTTACAAATGCAATGACCAATCTTAAAGACTATAGGATTTTACTCACAAGGTATTGGAATCCTTTTTGTATACCATTCTGCCTAAACAATGGATTTACAAATACAATATTCCCTACATCCACTCTCTATTTCCTATCTTAACTAAACTAATTATTGCTTAACCATCCTCTCACTCCGTCTCCGATAAAGGGATATAATAAATATCTTGGAAACAGCTGTAAGACCTTCTATTTATAAATGTTCTATATTATACACAACCTTGGTTTTTTATCTCATTACGAAAAGTAAATCCTTATATATATATATATATATATATATATATATATATATTCACATGCAGTTAAATTCATGTCCAGTCATAGTGACCAATGGTTTTTGCATCCATAGAGCACTTAGCTTTAGAGACAACTCATCAGACTCTAATGGCGGAGGGCATATAACCTCTCTTCAAACTGAAGGTGGAAAACCGTTAAGGTCAGTTCATTTGTAAACAAAAGAATATACGGTCTAAGCTTTAAATAGGATAAGTTATCTCCCTTAGACCAGTCTATTTGGCAAATCTTATGAACCTTAAGGGTAAAGAGGGAAACTCTACACTTAGGCTGTTTCTGGTCTGCAAGAACATTTTGCAACTCTAATCGTCGAACAGAGAATCTCATGCCAGCAGCATGTAGCATTTGAAATGTGGGCAGGGACTATAGATCTCATGTCTTGAGTTTAAGCGATACCTTGTGTCCAGTGAGTCCTTAAGGATCTTTGCTTGCTCTACTATGCAAAGCTTGCATCATCCTCTCCTGTTTATATAGGACCCCAGCCACTGTATAATCCTCCATTTAATTTCGTATGGGATTCCTTCATCCTTCAGATGCTACACATGGCTGGCCAGGGATGTGACATAACGTCTTTCTGGAACCACAAAAGAGGACCTGAGGTTGTATAGGCATTGCTTAAAAGTAGTTCCAGCCAACCTGATATATCTCCGAACTTGAGGTGTTGGTTGTGTTCACACCTCTGGTGTATCTTCCATTGGCTCTGGACCTGAAGTTGTTGGAGCTGTCATCATTGGTTAGAGACTTAGAGACAAGTTACTTGAAGCATTTGATGAAATAGAAGGGGATATAGCATCATACAACATAGAAGACAATTGGAGATTTCTGCGGGACAACCTGTTGAGAGCCACCGACCAGATCTGTGGCTGGTGTAAAGTCCCCTCTCGACCCAGAGTAACGTGGTGGTGGAACAAGGAGGTAGACGGGGCTATTAGACAAAAGAAACAGGCTTGGAAGAACGGTGGTAGCAGGGAATTGTACCAATCTGCCAGAAGGGAAGCTAGGCAACAGGTTTATTTAGCCAGAGGGGAAGCAGATAAGAAAAGATTTGCCAATGTTCTGCGTCATGAGGACCAAAGATTTGAGGTATTTCGTGTTGCAAGACAGTGTAGGAGAGAGAATAGTGATGTCGTAGGAGAGAAATGTGTTCGCATGGATGATGGTACGCTTGCACTAAATGAGGCTGCAAAGAAAGAGGTCTGGAGATGCCACTACGATAGATTGCTTAATAAAGAGAATGAATGGGAGAAAGAGAGTCTGCCGTATGTCGACCCAACAGAGGGACCAGCTATCCGAGTTGACAGTACCAGGGTAGATAAAGTAATTAAGAGTATGAAGACAGGGAAAGTCCCCAGCCCATCAGGAATCACTGCAGAGATGCTCAAAATATCTGGCAGTGTTGGCTACAGCCTAGTCACCCGTATTACGAACCAGGTGATACACGAAGGAGTCATACCCAATGACTGGTGTAGCAGCACCATAGTTAACTGCTACAATGGTAAAGGTGACGCTTTAGATACAAATAATTACAGAGGCATCAAGCTGTTAGATCAGGGAATGAAAGTCACGGAGAGGGTCATAGCCCAACTAATTAGGGAACAAATCAATTTAGATGAGATGCAGTTTGGGTTCGTGCCAGGTAAAAGCACTACTGATGCCATATTTCTAGTAAGACAGCTGCAGGAGAAATACCTAGCCAAGGATAAACCTCTGTACCTGGCCTTCGTTGACATGGAGAAAGCCTTTGACAGGGTCCCCCGATCCCTTATCTGGTGGTCAATGAAGAAACTTGGGATAGAAGAATGGTTAGTGAGAGCTGTGCGAGCCATGTACAGAGACGCTGTCAGTAAGGTGAGGGTTGGCAATGAGTACAGTAATGAATTCCGGGTAGAGGTAGGGGTCCACCAAGGTTCTGTCCTCAGCCCCCTCCTATTTATCATAGTCCTCCAGGCGATAACGGAGGAATTCAAGACAGGATACCCCTGGGAGCTCCTCTATGCTGATGACCTTGCACTAATTGCTGAGTCACTATCCGAACTAGAAGAGAAGTTTCAGGTGTGGAAGCAAGGACTAGAATCGAAGGGCCTTCGAGTCAACCTAGCAAAAACCAAAATCCTAATAAGTAGGAAGGTAGATAAAACACAAACCCCTTCAGGTAGATGGCCCTGCTCAGTATGTAGAAAAGGAGTAGGTAGTAACTCTATAAGATGTACCCGGTGCAAGCTATGGACACATAAGAGGTGCAGCAATATCAAAGGCAGATTAACTACGAAGTTAGTTTTTGTATGTGGCAGATGTTCAGGTGCAATAAACACCGTAAACAAACAGGAAACAACTTCTATCTCATTCCAGGGAGAAAAACTAGATGTAGTCGATAGCTTCCGCTATCTGGGTGACCAAGTTAGTAGTGGGGGCAAGTGCGCTGAAAGTGTAGCTGCTAGAATAAGAATAGCCTGGGCAAAGTTTAGAGAGCTCTTACCTCTGCTGGCGACAAAGGGACTTTCACTCAGAGTAAAAGGCAGACTGTATGACGCATGTGTACAAACAACCATGCTACATGGCAGTGAAACATGGGCTGTGACTGCTGAGGACATGCGTAAGCTCGCAAGGAATGAAGCCAGTATGCTCCGCTGGATGTGTAATGTCAATGTGCATACCCGTCAGAGTGTAAGTATCTTGAGAGAAAAGCTGAACATAAGAAGCATCAGTTGTGGTGTGCAAGAGAGACGATTGCGCTGGTATGGACATGTGGTAAGAATGAATGAGGATAGCTGCATGAAAAAGTGCCACACCCTAACAGTTGAGGGAACCCGTGGAAGAGGTAGGCCCAGGTAGACCTGGGCTGAGGTGGTGAGGCAAGACCTTCGAACATTGGGCCTCACCGAGGCGATGACTACTGACCGAGACCTTTGGAAATGTGCTGTGCGTGAGAAGACCCAGCAAGCCAAGTGAGATCGTTGCCAGTGACCCTGGACTGGCTCTTGTGCGGGTGGCACATAAAAGACACCATTTCGAGCGTGGCCGTTGCCAGTACCGCCTGACTGGCCTTTGTGCGGGTGACACGTAAAAGTACCCACTACACTCTCAGAGTGGTTGGCGTTAGGAAGGGCATCCAGCTGTAGAAACTCTGCCAAATTAGATTGGAGCCTGGTGTTGCCATCTGGTTTCACCAGTCCTCAGTCAAGTCGGCCAACCCATGCTAGCATGGAAAGCGGACGTTAAACGATGATGATGATGTGTCTAGTGATATTGCTGTAGTTGTTGCTGTTGCAGTAGTCATCCCCAGCTGTAGTGCTGGTTTTGCTGCTGCTGTTGCCAATGGTGTTGCTGTCACTTTGTGGATGTGAAACCATTGGTCACTCTATATTGCTCTATCCTTTAGAGTGTGCTTTTTTTTGGATATTTGATCCACTGACAATATATATATTCTCTCTGTTTGTCCTCCACCATTGCTTGACAACTGGTGTTGGTTTGTTTACATCCCCCATAATTCAGCAGTTCAACAAAAGTAAACAGTGGTATAAGTACCAGGATTTTAACAAGTACAGGGTGATTTGTTCAACTAGGTGCCCCAGCATAGCCACTGAAACAAGTAAAAGATATTCTTTTAGTTTCCCTCTACTAATTACACCCAGGAGTGTTAGTTGAATCACAGCTATAGTATAGCGTTAACCAACATAAATGTAATGTAACCGAATCCCTAATTACAAGGTTCCAAATTGAATTTCTTAACCACACAGCCACTATCAAATACTAGAACTCCATACTGTCAATACAAAGTGAAATGTGATAACAACTTGTTGTTGTTGGCACTCCATCGCTTACGACGTCGAGCATTCCAGTTGATCCGATCAACGGAACAGCCTGCTCGTGAAATTAATGTGCAAGTGGCTGAGCACTCCACAGACACGTGTACCCTTAACGTAGTTCTCGGGGATATTCAACATGACACAGTGTGTCAAGGCTGACCCTTCGAATTACAGGTACAACAGAAACAGGAAGTAAGAGTGAGAGAAAGTTGTGGTGGAAGAGTACAGCAGGGTTAATCACCATCCCCTGCTGGAGCCTCGTGTTTTCGCTCAATAAACACTCACAACGTCCGGTCTGGGAATCGAAACCGCAATTCTATGACCGCGAGTCCGCTGCCCTAACTACTGGGCCATTGCGCCTCCACGTGATATCAACTATCATGAGGTTAATTAGCAAAATTTGCATAACAAACTGTATGTCTTTGGCAAGTGTCTTCTACTATAGCCCTGGGCCAACCAATGTCCTGTAAGTGAATTTGGTAGACAGAAATTGTGGATGCTCATCATATTTATATGTTTGTGCCTTTGTATTTGTCCCCACTCCATTGCTTGACACCTTTGCAGTTTGAATTTTACTGATGTCACATCAACAATTTTATTTTATATTACGTAAAATACACCATTTCAAGCGTGGCCGTCGCCAGTACCGTAAAACACCCACTACACTTTCTGAGTGCTTGGCGTTAGGAAGGGCATCCAGCTGTAGAAACTCTGCCAAATCAGATTGGAGCCTTGTGTCACCTCCTGGTCCACCAGTCCTCAGTCAAATCGTCCAACCCATGCTAGCATGGAAAGCGGACGTTAAACGATGATGATGATGATTACAATTTATGAACAATTGTGTTGTTGGGATTACAGGTTTCCAATGAGCTAATATTTTTTTTTTTTATTGTGATCTCTTACTTGCTTCTGTTATTGGACAGCAGCCATGCTGGGGCACTGTCTTGAAGGGTTTAGTTGAAAAAATCAACCCCAGTACTTATTCTATTGGTTTCTTTCGCTGAACCACTAAATTATAGGGATGTAAACAAACCAACACCAGTTGTCAAGCAATGGAAGGAGTACGAATACACATATTCAGTTTTTGCCTACCAAATTCACTCACAAGACACTGATTGGCCCGGGGCTACAGTAGAAGACACTGGACCCAAAACCACATGGTTACAAAGCAAGCTTCTTAACCACAGCCAGGTCTGACAGAGAGTGACAAAAGAGTGTCTAACTTGATACAAAAGATATGGTACTAAAGTGAATCCTTTAACCATGTAGCCATGCTTTTGCCCACGCACAGCTATTACTCATTCTCTATTTTTACCATTTCCTCAACATTAAATGGACTTGGCTTTTCCCCTCTATTGCAATGTAAATTAAGTTTTCCTTTCTGTAATATCAAGCCTTGGCTAGACCAAACCACTACTAATTATAACAATAAACTGATAGATTATTTATACTGCTGAGTAGGAGACAGGCTAACATTCAGCTATCTTAGAAATGAAATTGATAAAGACAAAACATTATTTGTAATACTATCATTCCCTTATTTGTTTAATAGGAAGACAGTTTTTAATATGAAAAATAGAATTTTTGTTTTGCTTTTCCATAGAATTAGGATGAGGGAAGTATATCCGTTCACACCATAAAGTAGCACTTACAATATTGTCAGCTGGTTGGTGCGTTGTGAGTGGATCTAAAAATAGCTTAGAAAATATAGTAAAATTTTTGGAACATAAAATTACATACATCTATTATATATCATTGAGACATGAGACGAGATAAATACATAGACCATTAACCAAATGTTTCAACACCAATTAGAAACCAAGCAAACTGTTATGAAAACAATTTCCGTTATTTAAATACATATACAAGAGGGTGCTGAAAAGTTCCTAGCTTAAGGGTATCGCAAAAGGCCCAACCCGAGTTCTTTTACAGGGCTTGTGAATCTGAGAGAGGAATATGTTGAATAAAATCATAATTAACTGATCCCTCTATATTTTCTTTTACCCAAAGCTAGAAAATTTTCAGCACACCCTCATTTATATGTGTGTGTAATCATCATTTAATATCAGTTTTCCATGCTAGCATGTGATGGACATGAATATATATCATCATCATTTAACATCCACCTTCCATGGTAGCATGGGTGGAATGTTTTCACAAGAGCCGGCCAGGCAGAAGCCTGCACCAGACTTCTGTGACTGTTTTGGCAGAATTTTTACAGCTGGATGCCCTTCCTAACACCAACCACTCAGCAGAGAGGACTTTTTACATAACACAAGCGCTTGTGAGGTCAGTTTTGGCAAGGTTTTTACAGCTGGATGCCTTTCCAAACACCAACCACTTTACTGTATGGACTGGGGGCTTTTAAGTGGCACCTGCACTGACAAGTACCTGCAAGACAAAAACAAAACTTTCAAGAGGGGAGGAGGTGATCTTGTGTATGAAAGGTTATAGTGAGATAGATACAAGTGTCTTGCTGTAGAGGTAGTACAAGCTTACCCAGTGGAAGAGAGAGAGAGAGAGAGATCAGGAATGAAGACAGAAACAGGTGTGCTACCGCAAAGGAAATACACAGTTATCCAACCTGAAGGAAGTGCAGGAGAGAGTGTGGGAGACAGCAGGATAGAGATGGTGCAAAATGCTGGGCATACTCACAAGGAACAGGGATCAGAATATAAATGGAATGGTTGAGTAAAGGAAGAGAGATGGTGGCATGTGCCAGGGCATACCCTTGAGGTTCAAAAGCCCATCCCACAAATAATGCAGTTTTTTTACACTTATTTTTCAAAATTAAGATAAACAAAGTTATATCTAAACCTAAAATATACTCTCCTTCATTTTCTACAATGCTCTTCCATCTATCTGGTTGACATGCAAGGCCCCTCTTCTAAAATTCACTTGTCTGTGACAAAAAATACTCTCCAGTACTGTTCTGACCTTGTCTACAGAATTCAAATTTTTTCCGTCCAAATGATTTTAAAGACTGTGGAATAAATGATAATCAGATGGAGCAATGTCCGGCCTATATGGTGGGTGCGGCATCATTTCCCATTCAAACTGCTCCAGCCTTTGGAATGTCATCCTTGCTGTATGTGGCTGAGCATTATCCTGATAGAAGAACACCTTTCATCTTGAAATCAAAGATGGTCGTTTCTCTTCTGGCGCTGACTTAAGCCACTTAAGCTGCTCACAGATCTTTGTTATCGTTTGGTTTGGGTTTAGAAGTTCAAAATGGATTAAACATTTCATATCTCATCAAACAGATAACAACACCTTACGTGGGTGAAGACCTTCTTTATATTGGGGTGCCAGTGTTTATCCTTTCCCTACCCATTGTCTTTGGTGCTTGACATTTTTATAGAGAACCCATTTCTTGTCACCAGTCATTATTCGGTCCAAAAATAGTTTGAGCTCTACAGATCTTCCAGGACAAGGCACATCTTCTAGGCTGTAGTTTCCAGCTCAGAATTTCTGAAACCACCGCTGACACTGGCTTATGCTTATTGTCCAATCCCCATATGCTGCATTAATATTCCTTGCACTTTCCATTACTTTTATTGAACTCATAAAGTAAAATATGTTAGGGGTGATGTGGTTGCAGAAATTGTCTGACAGCTATGACTGAGTTCTCCTGCTTGTGTGGCACCAAAAACAATGAAGTTGGCAATGTTCCAAGCATTACATTTCCCCATTACAAGCTACATAACAAATCTTGGTTCACTATACAATATGAGGAACAAAATATTGTATCAAGCTTTATCAATGAGCTGGCAAAAATGCTTTGTAGTCAAATGGAATATATTATAACACAGGTTTATTTCCATTCAAACCGTCCTTCAAAAGTCAAGTGATAAATATAATGCGATTAATTCAATGAAACAGCTCAATCATGATAACTGACTCCATATGATTAAGAAATTAGTATCTATATCATGAATTAGAGTACTGTAAAGCAAGAGACATGTTGTACCCACATTCTAATATCAATTGGGTAAATAAATTCTTAAATTCGCTGCTTGAGGCACCAATGTGGACTGGAGGCCTATATAAGCAAAGACTAAACGAGTGTCTGCTAAAATTAGTTCCACATATCCCCCCCCCCCACCTTAAAGGTGGAAATACATGCATACATGTGCGATTGCTATGAGTGTATGCAAGTGAATGGGTTTACATAGATGTCTATATAACCATATATATAGTTTTTTGTTTTAGGCACCTATGTTAGTCTACATATATCTAGTTACATAAGCTTTCATGCCTAAGCACTTGTACATGTATTTCATATACCTGTCACCTACTTTCAATATCTTATGACTGCTCCACCCACACCTGCCCCAACCCTCATTTTGGCTGGGGTTTGCCCCTAAAGACTTTGTGGGATTGAGCTTTGAGTAACCTATTCATATTTACCTATACCTGCTTTCACTGACATGTGTGAAGACCTGGTACCTTGAAGCATATGCCAGAAAAACTACTATTCTTTTTCACAGCTGTCAACAATAATTCTTTGCTAGCTCTCACACTCTACTGAAGTCCACAAACTTAGAACAGCCACAATCAATGTCAACACAATGAAAGATAGGTCTAGTGAGATTGTTGAAATGCTTGAGTAAAAAATGTGGATGTTAACTGTGTGCAAGAGGTACAATGGCAGTGAGCCTCAGCTAGACTGCTTGTAGGTAAGTCATCATTATCATCATTTAATGTCCGCTTCCCATGCTAGCATGGGTTGGACGATTTGACTGGGGACTGGCGAAGCAGATGGCTACACCAGACTCCAATCTGATTTGGCAGAGTTTCTACAGCTGGATGCCCTTCCTAACGCCAACCACTCTGAGAGTGTAGTGGGTGCTTCTTACATCTCACCGGCACAAGGGCCACGCTCAAATGGTGTTTTTTATGTGCCACCTGCACAGGAGTCAGCCGAATGTTTTGTTCACATGCCACCGGCACAAGTGCCAGTAAGGCGAAGCTGGAAACGATCGCGCTCAAATGGTGCATTTTACGTGCCACCATCACAGGAGCGAGATTGCTGCTCTGGCAGTGATCCTGCTCGGATGGTGCTGTTAGCACTCCACTGGCACGGGTGCCAGTCATCAAATTTGGTTCAGTTTCAATCTCACTTGCCCCAACAGGTCTTCGCAAGCTGAGTTTAGTGTCCAATGAGGAAAGGTTGGCATGGGTACCAGTCATCAAATTTGGATATAAATTATCAAATTAAGAATAGTCTTGTATAATGTAACAGTGACATTTACCTCTGCATATACTCCACTTGCTGGACTAGCTGATAAACAGGACTGTATGAGTCCCTTCAGCAGACTATCTCGACAACAAAGTAAAATTACCATATCATAACTGGTGACTTCAATGGTCATGTTGGGCAACATGCCAATGAATTTTATGGAGGTTTTGGCTTTGGCATTAGAAATTAGAAGGGGACAAGATCCTTGAGTTCTGTGATGCAAATGACTGGTCTGCAACACTAACTTCAGGAAACCAGTCAGCCAGCCATCTAATAACTTATTAGTCTGGTGAGCATTCAAGCCAAATTGACTACATTCTCACCAGAAACAGAGATAGACAGATGCTTATAAATGCAAAGTCCTTTCCCAGTGAGGAATGTACAACTCAACACAGGGTTAGACAGACACAGAGACGCAAACCTGTCAAGAAAAGGTTTAGACACATTCTATTAAAGTATTTGATAAGAAAGAGTAGGAGGTTTAACATATAACATAGATGGCAACTGGAAGTTCCAAGACAACCTTCTGAAGACTACGAACCAGATCTGTGGCTGAGGTAAAGTCTCTGCCAGACAGAGTGATTTTGTGGTGCAACAGTAAGGTAGCAAAGAGTTATATCAATTAGCTAAGCAGGGAAACTAGGTGACAAGTTTATCTAGCAAGAGCAGAAGCAGAAAGGGAGAGATTTGCTAATGTCTTATAACATGAAGATCAGAGACTTGAGGTGTTCCAGACTGCTAGACAGTAGTGCTTCTCCTTGGCAGAAAACCGAACCGAATTTCACCTAATCTGGTTTTGTTCCTAATTAATTGAGCTATACATAACTCTTTGAGATTATGCATAGTCCTTCAATGCTAGCTACAAGTTTTTAAAGTGATCTCAGTACTTTAAACTTGCCATCAAAACCGCATGATAATTTATATAAAATTTGCTTAATAATGACAAACTTGTCATTAAATTCATTATTATTTAATTGAAAGAGAAGAGTATTTCAATAGGGCAAATTTCATATAGTCCTTACACAGCATCTTGGGCAAGTGTCTTCTACCACAATCCTGGCCTTGTTAGTGGATTTAGTCGACAGAAACTGAAAGTGCCCCACCACCACCACTTAACAGATGTTGGTTTGTTTATGTCCCTAAAACTTCGGAGAATCAAAGGAAGCTGTGATGATTTATGTCAGAAGTAACAAGTTTCTGGAGGAGTAAAGAAGTAAAAATTCTATCTTAAGTTCTTGCCCTTTGTCCGAAAATGGTCGTGACTGATAGTATTGCTGCAACAAAAGTACTAACACTTTATTGATCTTCCTCATTCTGAAATGATAGGTAAGAGCCCAAAACGTTCAATTCCTCACCACAATTAAACATATTGAACTTTCTTAAATAATAGGTTTTTATATAACAGGCATAAACAAATATTAGTGTCCAACTGGTTAATATCAATATAACTTACAAAACTCAAATATATTATTTCAGGATAGTTGCATATTTCAACTTCAGTGGTTGTGGCTGAAACAAGACAAGTACTATACCCCGAATGAATTAAATCAATTACATATAATTATAAAATTAAGATGCTGATTTAATAGCTCAGTCAGAATGATGCCTCAGTCATTGTGTTTGGTGTCTGTGACAAGTTAAGTTTACCTTGATTACTTTGTTTTACCTTGAAGTGCAGACATGGCTGTGTAAGTGAGAAGTTCGCTTTCCAACAATTTGTGTGGTTTCAGATGGAGTTCCCACTGCATGTCACCTTTGGCAAATGTCTTCTACTATAGCCCTGTGCCCACCAAAGCTTTGTAAGTGGACTTGGTAGACAGAAACTGAAATAAGTCTGTCATGTGTATATGTGTTAATGTTTGTTTTTACATTTAGTTATAATAAAAACAATTTTACATTAATCTTATGGGTTACTCTATACTTTTGTAGAGTACAAATTTATTATTCTTAAACAAAAATATGGTTGACGGTGACATCCAAGTTTCAACTTGTTAAGCCACGACTTATCTGGCCGAAACTTCAATGTCACTGTCAACAATATTTTTTGTTTTTTTCTTTATAATATATATATATATATATGGGTGATTTTGTGTCTCCTTGTCTTGAGGTAGTAGTTGTAAATGGGCATCAGCATCATACAAGTAATAGCCTATGTTTCTGCCTTCTGTGAACCAGAAGATAATATCACTTTGCTTGAAAACCTGAGTTGCCAACAGGAAAAGCATCCAGCTGTAAAAAAAAAAAAAAAAAAGCTTCAACAAGCTCCATCTGGTTCATACAAGTGAACATCCAAATGTTGATGCTTCAGTTTGCCAAGATGAAAATCTCACTTCATGGCTTAGTGGTTTATCTGTAGAAATGACATCCTGCTTTAGAAACATACTGCAGCAATGGACGGTACCAATCATGCAAACGTGGTGAAAATGAAAGGCATTTTTTTTTTCTTTTTGAATCCAGTATTTTGAGAATAAATAAAATCACATCAGTAAACACCAACCACCATTCTTGGCTATCACACATGCATACACAATATTATATACTGAATTTAAGAACTACATTAATTTAATTCCTTGAATCTTGAGTGTTTATTAAAAAAAAATAAACTTCCAAACGAGAGTAAAATTTGAACAAGAAAATGATAACAATTAATAATTCTAATAGATGTTTCAATATTTTTTTTTTGTTTTTTTAATATTTCACCCACACCTCTTCCCCTAAACTTCATATGCAACAAATTGTCATTGGATATAAGAGAGTTAAAACAATGGTGAAATGTCAGATCACAAAGCAGAGGATTATCTGAGCAAGTTATTTAGCAAACAAACAAAAGGGTTTCGTTCACAGACTCACTCTTTAAACACATTGAAATGTTGGGCAAAACTAGAGATGAACAAAAATGGTACCTGCCTCTCTGCAAGGGAGGGTGTATATGTGTGTAGTATGTGCAACATTCATCTTTATCTATTCAATCCAATTAGAATGACATAGCATTTCTCATTATGTCTTTATATTATGGAGAATAAAAAAAAATTATTATCTCAAAATTTACTTAAGTTAAATGAAGGACTACTATACACTTAAACATATCACAAGGAGTGTAAAGTTAGGCATATCCTAAGACCTAGTATTTGAATAAATTAGCACTATTGCAAAGAATAGTCACTGCCATATAATTTATAAAATTCTAGTGATAAAAATAAAAAGCTATTTAAATATTTTCAACCATGTAAAAACTATTCAATCCAAGAAAAGCATTAAAAAAAAAAAAAAAAGAATCATAGAAAGCTAACGAGATTACCTCAATGATACAGAAATCAAAGAAGCAGCGGCTGTCTTCAGAAGGTAATTTACAAAATTGAATGTCAGATACAGAACAAGTAACAAAATGAGTCGAGTTTTGTCCTAATTTAATGGCAGGCTTTTTTATCAAGAAGTATAAAAAGTAGATGTTATAATTAGCCTCAAGTCAAACAGCCTTATAATCAAAAGCACCCAACCATCCTATCTTTTAGGAGAGATTTGGCTGTTATATCTAGCAAACCAAGCAACCATGTACAGGATCCATCATTGACTTATGAACATAATAATAATGGAGACAGGTAAATATAACTGAGTCTCTGTAGAAGTGTGTATATATTGAATATTTGGAACAATCCTTTATCTGAGAAGACCATTCTCAAGTTCACTGAAAACAATGACATTCATACCAAATAAATATAAACAATTTTTTAATAAGTCATTATTTTCAACTAACCTGACCATTAAATGCTTGAACAGATGTTTCGGCATTTAATTATTGTAAATGATCTGATATAACAAAAAGTATACAAGTCAGTTGTTTCCAATCAAATCATCCCTGAAGCACATGATAAACATACCCTTAACAAATTGAGAGATTCATGCAACATTGTTTCCAGGGTTTCAGACCCAAAACTTGTAGAGAATAGTATGCATACTCTGTTAGAGTATATCCAACGTTGTGTCTAAGAGGCAAGATGATGAAAGTGATCACCAATAACTGACAGATATCACTTTTGAGAAATTACAAAGACTCAGCACATGCACTTGCATGCAAAAATACATCCACCTGTATAGACTGAGCATTATCTTCACCCCATGCAGATTGGGATGTCTGTTTTGATAGATCCAACTGCACTAGATTGTAGAGCTGCTAAAGGGGTAGAATGTCTGGTAAGGTTTCAGTGAAGTTTAGGTTGCCTGCTACTTCATTTTACAAAGTACTAACAGAAACCATAGTGCATCTATATGTGACTTGGCCAGCTATGTAATCTTCTACTCTAACTGGACAACTGGATTACTTTGGTCTTTATCAGTTGTCTGTCAAGTGTTCACTGCTAGCCAAACACCTGTTCAGTGACCACCACAACAAAATCAAGTAGTAGCTCTTATACTTCAAATGTTTTCCAATGGCAGCAAGTGGCCACCACATCCTCCAAGGAAGTGAAGAAGATATGTAACAGAAGCACAGCAGGAAACAGTAAAGCCATGTGCATGGAAACAGGCCAACCACAACAGATACATATCATAACAAAACAAATATCTGCCAATACCCTACACCAGAGCAACAGCACACAAACCATGATTTGTGTAAGGACATGTTCTACAAGATGCTTGCTCGTATGGCAACAACATACACACATAGCTGAAGCAATCTGAATGTTCTAACTAGTCCATTTCTTGAAGATAGAGGTCCATTTTGCCAAAATTGCCCTTACAAACAGTCAACACCATATAAACCTACTGCATATAAACATTCTACACACATAAATATCTCCTCAAGTTATAAATAAGAAAACAAAAATTTAATTTCTTACACATGCCAAATGAGTAACTAGACTAGTTATTCTTATTTAGCCTTGGGTCAGCTCAGCATTCCAACTTTGAACCACTCATCTTTTTCCTAGACAAGTAAAAGATGACATTATTCAATACATCCTTCTCTCTTTAAAAAGCTAATGTGTAGTTTGAGAGGGTTGGTTGTTATTTCTAGCTGCTTGAGCAACCATATAACAGCTCTCTTGTTAATGTTTGACTAGACTAAGAGAGTGAGTAAGTGAACCATGGACTAGTAAAACAAGGAGTTGGACCATGGACTAATACAATGAGTAACTAGACTATGAGCAATGGACTAGTTTGCAGTACTAGGGGATATTTTTTTTAACTGTTTTATAAATTTGGAATTCTTATAGAAATGTTTCATAGCTACATATGATATAGCAGATGTATATAAACTAACACAACTTTAATAAGGTAAAACATACCCATACATGTGAATACAATGGTAGAACTGGTAAACATTGACCCAGAAAACAATAAGGCAAGAAGTGTATTATCTATATTTTATGTATTTAACTTTTTAAAAAATTATTTAAATTAATTCGAACACACTCAGACATGTGCATATGTAAGCATATATACACATGCACATTCATAAGTAGATGTGTATATACATACATGCATGTGTTTATGTGCGCAGACATAATATACATAAATAGTATGTAAGTAGACACACATCTGTATTTATATGTACATATAGGTATACATAGTTTTCCCAAAACAGATGCAGTATTTTTTTTAATTTAAAATTTAGAAATTCATTCAGGACCTTTTATTGTTGCTGTTGTTGCTGCATACCTTTTTTGCTTGTTTAAAAAAAAAAACAAAAAAAAATCAACAGTATGATTTCTTGCTAGCCCAATATTCAAATAAATGATAATCCTGCATCAGTCTTTTTACAATTTTGCAGACAGATGTTACCTTTATTATTTCTCTCTCTTTCTCTCACTCTTTCTCTCACTCTCTCTCTCTTGTCAAAAAGATTAGTTTATGTAGTTATTGGCCAGGTTTATCACCTTGATGAAGCATGAACTGGAATCTGGTTAACTTTCTGTGAACTAAAATACTTCTCATTTGTTTTTTGAGAGATGAAAAACTTAAAAAATTCATATACAGACCACGAAATAGCAGTGGCTGGTATCTGGAATATGACTCTAGCTACAACACCTCGGAAGTAACCACGGACTCCGCGGTATTCGTAAACAGTCCGAAAAGCTGTACCCAAACCTGAGATATAAGGTGAATGCTTTCTTGCGCAATGTTCTTGAGTGTTCAGTAAAGTCTTGCAGACATCCAGAGGCATTGTAAGAATGGCTGCTAAGGCACCAGCTAATGCACCAGATGCCATGTGAGATTTAGGATCATATTTACGTTCCTTGTTAAATAAATCTTGTGAATAGTCATATGTCATAAAGTGGATCACTTGGAAGGGTACATTCATAGTTAGTTGAGTTGGATAACTACGATAAAAGGCTCGCACACCTTCCTGTTTTAAAATGACAAAAACACAGTGAGAACAGTTCCGATATGGACTATTGAACATTTGCATTCTTTGTTTAATCACTTTGAGGAGAATATCATCGTGCCAGCAGATCAGGAGCAAATGGAAAAGAGAAAAAGAAAATTGAAAAAACATTAATAAAATTGAAATACAATTTGAAAATGCTTATTACAATAAATATTTATCATTGGTACAAGGTTATATAAATTTGTAGGTGAAGGGATCAATTGAACTGATGTTAGTAGATTTCTATTCATCTTGGGTCAAATTAGTGCAGTATATATCCTTTTCCAAATTTAGCTTAGTCTCTAGTGCAAAAAAGGTTAGTGAACTTTTAAGATGTAGTTCAGTTTTGACAAGGTGGGGTCCCACTAATGCCCTTTTCCTAGTTAACCAATCCAAATGTTTGGCTGACCAGCATTCCATGTTGTGTAGTTGCTAAGTAAACTAGGGATAGACAAATAGTTTATGAGTCATGAAGCCATCTAGAGAAGTGCAGTCAATAAGGTCATGGTTAGCAAGAGGTCAATGCTAATTGGTATAATTCAAAACTCAGTTCCCATCTATCATAACAGGTTGTTCATGGGAACTCTTGCATGTTAATGACCTATTTCTCAGAGCTAATAAGTCAAAGATTTATAGAAAAACTTCCAAACTTCTAAACAAGCCTAGAATTAGGAGGCCTCAAAGTAAACCTAGGAAAGAGGACTCTATGTCCATCAAGAAAGTTGACATGCTTGATAAGCAGAAAAGGAGTAGATTGGGATTTTAACAAAGCAGCTAGTGTAAACTATAGATGCACATGAGGTGTAGTGGCATCACAGATAGATTTTGTATGTAACAGATACACAGGAGTAGTTAACAGTAAGAGTATGTGGCATAAACTCCTTCAAATAGTCAGAAGGCTTATTGAAGTAAACAGTTTCTCTTATTTAGGTGATCCAATAAGCACTGGAGGTAGGCATTTTGAAAGCATAGTTGTTGGAATAAGAACAGGATAGAAAAAGTTCAAAGAGCTAGTACCTCTGTTGATAACAAAGAGCTTCTCTCAGAATGAAGGACATTGTACAATGCTAGTGTACAGAGGATTTGCATTGATTGGAATGAAATAAGGCAAGCATGCTCAACTGGATGTTCAATATTAATGTACATGGACAACGGGGCACAAATGACAGAAAGTCAGGGTACAAAGAGAAACAAGAAGTAGTGTGCAAAAGAGAAGAATACAATGATACATACATGTGATGCATATGAAGGATAGCAGTTGTATAAATAAAAAAAATGTGAGCACTCCATGAGGATGGAATGTGAACGAGGAAGACTAAAGAAAACAGAGGATGAAGTTGCTAAGACTAATCTCAAGAGGTTGAACTTCACAAAGGAGAAAACAAAAGGTTGCAACTTTGAGTGTTAATCCACCTAAATTATATAAGCATGGAGAAACATGTAAAAGTGATGGTAGTGGAGATGGTCTCTCTCTCTCTCAGCCACAAGTCTCCATACCATTCTTCTCTCTTCATTACTCTCTTATTTATCACTTACACTCCTAATGTGTAACAAGAGGTTATCACTCACTCGCTCAGGTTCTCTTTCATGTTTCACTCCATCTCTTCTATTTGCTGGGATTAGGACAGTTCAGACTCTAGAATTACCAGGGTCAAAACAATCTCTCCAATGGTGCTAGCATGATGCAATGCACCTAGTACACTGAAGTATTTAGCAATAGGAAAGACATCTAACCTTAGAAACTATTCCAAAAATGGAATGAACAAGTGAGATGTAGCCCTTAGAGCAGTAGCTCTATACAAAGACTCAGACTGTGATACTTGTAAAACCCAAACCTGCATGGAAAATTGGACATAAAAATGATGACTATTTACTTTCTCATCTGATGTCTGTCATTGGTGGGGAGGCAGATTAATCTGTGCAACCTTTTTAACATACTACCATTATATTAAATTTAGAGTTATACCAATTATCCCATCTTAGTAGGGTTTTAATATTTATATGAAAACTGCTATAGTTATAGCTTCATATCAGCCATAAACAGGTCAGTGGTAAGGAATGTATTTTACTAATGTTTACTAATGTCATAAACACAATTATACAACCAATGTGCCAGTACAACACTTAATATTATCTACAAAATACAAGTGTCAATAGATTTTAGATTTTATTCATCCTGTCTGCACACTATCAACAGAATTTAATGTGATAAGATTAGGGATAACAGCATCTTTAATCAAAGCCCAGTTCAGCTGTATCAATGATATGGTGCATGCGGGATAGTCAAGAATACACTAGAAACCCTATACAAAAACACCATCTACTGTTTTAAAGAAAACTGAGAGGAGAATTTCAAACACATGTGAATACTGCTAAGCTTTAAGATTCACTCCTACTAAAACTACCCTTCACTTAAGTTGCAAAGTACAAGACATTAAATGTATTAATACAAAACAAAACTGTAGCAGTGAGACATGGCAGCAATAAACATGTGTACTAAAGTAGACACATGTATTGCTAAAAATCAAACCTTTGGCTTACAAAATACATCATATCAGACAAAATAAAAATGTACAATATTTATTTAAAAGCTCAAAAGTGACAACCAACAAAAAAAATTAAGAGTGGCAGATAAGCAAACTGATGCAGTATAACATTTCTAGTTGAAGTAGTAGTGGTTTACCTCAAGTCACTAGTGAAGCAAAAGTAATGTACCCAAGGTTAAAAATACTTAACTTTCAAAAGCAAAAGCAAAGTGTGCCTACTAGTGAATAGTTACCACTAGATAAGTTCAAGCTAACTGCTGGAAACATTAAGAGCACTCTAAAATTGACAAGTCTTTTGTCAACTTTACACAGAGTTCAATTGCTTTGGTGGGTAAAGCTAGGGGAGAGATGGATTCAAACTGAATGGCATACCCTAAAATACAACGATTAATGGCATGGCTCTTCGTGTGAGTCAAAGAGTTATGTCCCTTCTTCATCGCATAATTTAACAGGCACTAGCAGTGAGGTTCCTGTATATTTCAAACTTCATGGTTGAAACTTATCTCCATAACACCAGTTTATGCATATATATATATTCCTCACTTCCTATGATACAGGTACAGAGATTCTTTGAGTTGAAATTCAAATCATGCTTCATGATTTGAATTAAACTTTGATTAAACCTTTTTCACTGAATACTTGAAATACTTGGCTAATTAACCAACTGCTGTTTTGTCTTATTACTGCAAAACTTTTCTTCCTAGTATGTAAGAAAACTAGATTGACACAGAGTGGAACAAAATAATCCCTGCAGCATAAATGAATGACTGAATGCAGGATCTTTTTTTCTCTTAATGAATCACTGAGTAAAAATAGAGAGACGATTCTTTAACCCTTTAGTATTCACATTATTCTGTCAAAAGTAATGCTTAATTAGTCACATTGTTTTGAATTAATCATGCATTATCTTGTAGATTTGAGATTTTGATGAGGTTACAGTTAGTTTTTAGAATGACATAGGGTTGGTGTGAGAGGACAAATCTGGCCACTTTGTTCATAAAACAGGTAGAATATTTTGGCCAGTTTAAATGCTAAAGGGTTAAATATAGCTCTAAACATAACAATGTAGAAAATAATAGGTGGTGACCATAGAGTGATAAGGAAGTTAGATAATTATATCTGTTTAATAAACAAATAAAACCATTTAATGTTTATCAACAACAAATAATGCTCACCATCAGCTGGATTCATTACAGCATCATGCAGAAGAGTTGCTCCACAAGCAGCAAAGACTGAAGAGTAAAATGAAATATAATTATAATTAAAAAGAGGAAAATGGCATCTTAGGATGCAGTATAACAACAAATCCAAAGCCTGAATGTTTTTAAGTATCACCCAATGCTCGTTAATAAATTAAAAAGAGAATTTTATTGCATAACCTTAACAATCAATTCCATTATATTTACTGTCAAGATTACAATGGAATTAATTGTGTACTTAGGTTTTGCAAGAAATGTTTTTCAGTACAAAAGTAAAATAGAAATATCAAAATTTGTCTTCCTGCTGTTATCGATGATATCCAGTCCCATGTTTGAAAGAACAAATGATTAAAGGGCATTCCGGCTATGACCATCATGTCCTTTATTAGTTGACAGTGTATCTAGAATTAGCCAATGATGTATGCTTCCATTTATGAACTGGTATGGTGCATTGGATAAACAAGGAAATAATTATAATATTGTAGATATATTTTCTGCAATAGCATTAAAATTATGAAAATCTTATTTTCTGAAGAGTGGGTGATTTCTCTTATTTTTCAAGATTAAATGTTCAATTATTTATCAAAAACAACAAATTTTTCCATCTTACTATTTATTCTGTTTTTAATTTGCCAATTCTAGTAAATTATTTAAAATAAAACTATATCAGTGCAAAGTGTGACTGGTGTGCAAATGAAGATGAAGAGAAATTTTTTGCATTACAATCAATACAAAACAATACTTTGAACTAAATATTTAAAATCAATTAACAAGAGAAGAACAATATATCAATAAATATTAGATGGTGCCAAGTTTTAGGCATAGTTAATTGAAATTGAAGAACGCTTTCTGCCTAGTGAAAAACTAATGCTAGAAGAAATATCCACACTTTAAATTTATACTTCATCGAAACAGAGGCAATACACAAACACTCACAATAATAAACAAAGTCCCCGTATTAAATACAAGCAAAGAATTATCTTGAACTATTGTAGATGTATTATATATTAAATAACAGTAAAATTATGGAAATTAATTTTTATAGAAATGCACATCTTTGAAATTATTGCATTTTTCTAAAAAGGGATGGTTTTTCTAATTTAGATGATAATATATTTTAACATTTTGGCCTGCGCAGTATTTTTTTTTAAATAGGAGAAATATTAATGTTCTCAGGCCTGAGCCCTCGAGTTTAACTTTACCCTCCACTCAGACTCCTGAGCAAATAAATAACTAGCTGCATATACAGCTCAAAGAGTAACAACTGCTGGCAAACTAATGGGCAGAATCATAAAAAGAACTCAAGAAAATAGCAATAACAGGCCTATATTTCAACTACCATATTTGTTCACCCGAATTACTACTTTCCTCATCACTTTCACCAGTTTGATTGTCCAAATCACTCTCATTGGCAGCATAATTGTAAACTCATCATCTGAAGAATAAATAGCACCAATAATTTCCTCAACTACAAAGAGTCTAGGCCTTGCTCATATACAAGATGAAGAACTAGGTTCATCACATGCTCATTTCATTGAAAAATCGTATTATTATTTTTTTTTTTTCTGATTAAAAACAACAGTAAACAACAGCTATTGGTGACACCATTAACAATGAGTCATAAACGACTTGACTACAAAGATGCAACATGATCGGTTGTCTGACTTAAGTATTTTATCTTTTTCTACATATTCATTACTGCTTTAACAGGAATCTGGCAGAGACATCTATGCTATTCCTGCTATAGAGGGAACACAGCATGACAGGGTTAATATAATATATTGATATAAAAGAAGAAATTTGACAAATATCTTTTCTTCTTCAAGTGAATCATTAAACTTGTAGCATAAATCATCTCACTTGATATTTCTGGGTTTAATTCATGAACAAATTCTTTTCCGTTTATTTTAGAATATATAACTGGAGAGCTCTAGGATCAAAACGGAGCCTATATAGTGTGTAAAACATGCTGAAACACTGAGACAGTGACTATTTCAAATACTTAAGCAGAAAATCAAAGTTGGTGTGTTTGACAGGCCAGAGAGTAGATGGCTATTGCAAGATGAGCAGTTTTTGGAGACCATAAACATCAAGGAGATAATATTTCAAGCTAGTGAGTGAGCACACCAGATAGAAATAGCAGCCAAATTTGCTTTGAATGACATCCTGCCAGTTAAATAAAAATGGAAAGATACATTGCACAATGTAGCCCCGGCAACACAAATAACTGAATGCTCACAACCAGAATGTTTTTGATTATAGATGTTATTACTCAAGACTAACCTTATAGTTAAACAACTGAAGGCTTATCTTCATTAGTTTTCTTCTATGAAAAATAGAATGTACATATTACACTAGCAGCTAGTATAACATTTGGTAGTGCATAAGTTTTGTTAATTTACTCTCATAGTCCAGAAATTACATAGCCCATGTCATACTGCAGTATAATCTTGATAGCTTTGTTTCCTAACTGAATGTTTTATTAAATCTCACTCTAGATGGATGACAATCCACTTCTCAATAAGAGAGACTAGCAGGAGTGACAATAGATAATTAAAATAGCTACTAGGCTGACAATTCAAATATACTATAATTTAAAAAATAAGTTGTTTGTATTTTGATTTTACCAGCATAGAAATAAAAAGAAGTCTAGTGACAATATGTTGTGTGATGAATAATTAAGGAAAATATGCTAGCTTGTTTCTGCTTATCAAAACTAATTTTGTGTTGGAAAATGACACAGAACAAGTTTACAAACTAAGTATAACATTTGTGAAATTCAATAGCAATGTTTTCTATCAATGTTCCAGGCATGAAATCACCATTTGTTCTAACACCAAGTTTGTTAAACTTACATTTCTATGGCTTGATTTATCTATTTAGTCCTTTTTATTACCTTTACTTTGGCCATTATCTGTTGTCAACTACGAACCAGGTTTCACTCAAAATGCACCATTAAGTATCCACACTAGCACAGAGATTCATATCACATGAGAGAAAAAAGAATGACATTTTGGTACTAACCTTTCATTCAAAAAAAGACTTTTCAATCAAAAAATCTTTTCTCTCAAATGAAGAGTCAGTCCTGAAGGGAACCTCTTCTCATGCCATATAAATTTATCCAAACTCATGAGTTTTGTTGGTGTAATTTTTACTGATACAGACCACTACCAGTTTCTTTGGAGGTTTTCTTTTCTTTATTTACTAGCATAGGTGCAGACAGTACTGTGTAGTTAAGAAGCTCGCTTTACAACCACATAATTTCAAGTTCAGTCGAACTGCATGGTACCCTGTCTTCTACTATAGCTCTAGTCCTGCCAATGCCATGTGAGTGAATTTGGTAGACAGATACTGTATGGAAGTCCATTGTATGTGTGTGTGTACATGTGTGTAAGGAATTTCATTATGGCAACAGAGTGATTTTTAAAAGGTATGTAAAAGATAATTTATTTTAATAGCATGCTTTTCTGCTAATAAATGTTTTTTCTTACACACTTGGTGCAAGGTGAGGGTTAAAAATTTAAATTACAAAATTTTTTTTGTCATTGATACTTAAATCCCTGCAATAGGCCACTCTTGGGCTAAAAAAAAAACCCATTACTTCTGCATCATCATTCCATAAAATGTATTTATGGAGAGAAAAATATTGAAAGGCATCAATACATATCAGTGACAAAGAAACAAAGAAGGTACCACTTGGTCGTGGGTTGTGCCAAAAAACAGCTAAATCTCCCTTAAATCACACACCTTTGTGTTTGGAAATTATCTTGAAATTATAAACAGAAACACATTGCAGATTCAGATTGTTTGTATTTTAAAATTGTTAAAAAGAAAATTTAGAGAAAAAAAAAGCCAAAATTTAAGGGTTTATTGAATTGGGGGGGGGGGGTATTAAAAATTTCACTTATACTTTTGCTGCAGTTGCGTCTGATTTCCTGGGAAACAATGTCATCAAATTATGAAGAACTTGTACAGACCCTGTTAACCAATTTTCAAGCATTGAGCTGCAAGTGTAAAAGAGCATTTCCTGCACAGTCATCTAGACTACTCCCTAAAAATCATAGTACAATAAGTAATGAGCAAAGAGAAAGATTCCAAGACATTGACCCCATGAAGACTAGGTATCAGGGCAGGTGGAACACAAACATGATGGTTGACTACTGCTGGTCTCTGCAAAGAGACTGTAGTGATGCAAGTTATTCATGCAAAGCAGTAATGAGAAAGCTCACTCCTTGATTAGCTGAAACTCCAGTTTGACATTAATATCTATCCTAAGATATTGTAATTAAACATTTTGTGTAATATACATGTTATATAATAAAAACTATTATTTGGTTTGTTAGTTTATTATTTCAGTATTACATTTAATGCCAAAACTGACATTTATTTGGTAAAAAATAAATTCCTGTTTAACAAGTGATTTCTGAGGGCATTTTTGACCCCCAAACCAGCAAATTAAGTAGGGCTAATTGTAAAAAGCAAGTCAACTAAAACTTTTTTGAAAATGTTCCCCAATGTTTTCAAATAATTAAACAAGCTGACCAGCCCTAACACTTACACATGAACAATACAATTTGTGCTTATTCAGAGAGTAAGCTGTAGATAGAAGAAAACTGACTGTAGATTTGAAATCAGCATGCCAATTTTAGTCTAAATCAAGTGAAAAAGCAAACTCAACAGAAACCATATTCAAAATTGTTGCCCTGTGTTATCAACACAGGAAGGATGAAAGGCAAAGGTGACCACAGAGCAATTTGAACTTAGAAAATAAAGAGCCAGAACAAATGCTACAAGGCATTTTTTTATTCAATGCTCCAACAACTCTGCCAACCACCCAATCTGATTTCACAAAGCTATTTATCTAACTAGATACTAACTAAAGTGATTTGACATGAGCTAAACATCTGTAACAGATGCTAAAAAATATATAGAAGTAAAGGTTATTCTTGAAACAATTATAAATAATAGATTGTATTGGGTTGCAACAAAATGTGTATAGAAAGCTGTAGTTAAAAAAAATTCAGTCTAATTTCAAATCAAAGTCTTTTTGAGTAACAATGAAAGAACAATGCTTCAATGGATACTATACCAAACTATTTGATTGTTATGCAGAGTACAGCAACCAAGTTGATAAGACATTGGATATCTTGTTCTCACCACATGAATTTATGTTCTGCTACAAGATGTTGCATTGTGTTCAAGGCAAAACACAAACTTACTTGCTTAACACAATCTTGCTTGCTTAACAAATTATTATATAATTGCTACATGAATTCAACTCAACCTAAAGTAATTCAGCACAAAAATTGTGCAATTAAAATATAAAGAAATAAATTAAATTTAGAGCATATCATTTTGAAGTAAATAAAATGATATACTATTACAAGTGGTTATTTAATACAAGTATATGAACAATTATTTTATGTATATATATATATATATTTTGCTTCTAATCAAAACTTATAGAGAATTTTCAGCAGATTTTACTTAATGCTTAAAATACTATAAAAGATTTAGAATACACATATATCTAGAGATTATTCGCTGTCACTGACTTTTTTCTCACTTTTCATTTAGAAAAATTCCATTAATTATTATACTAATTCTTAAAATATAAAACTGTCTTCCTGCCTCAAAATCGCATTACTCCTAAAAATATCATTTAAGAAGTGTATGTGTAGATGTGTGTGCATAAAGGAAAAGTTTAGCTTACAAAAACAAAACTACGACTGGGTTTTTAGCATACAAATTTTGTCAACTAGTGGATTAAAATTTATAAAAGATGAAAATTTTCTACCATTTGCCAGCTGCTGGTTACCACCACTCTTCATCATCTTCCATTTAATATGTTCATAACAGCCAAAATACATAGCATGGGCTGGACCAGCACCACCGACAACTGCACTTATTCCCCGGACTGTATTTCGGAAGCCTTCTAAGTGTAACATTTTGTACAAGCCATCGAAGACACCTTTGTATCGAGCTTGTGGATCAGGCCTTAATGCTTGCATTCTTGTCTAGAAAAGAGAAAAAAAGGCAATTTTATTCATTTGACTTCATGAGAAATTTAAGGATCAAATAAATCGCTAAAATTATATATTAAGAATATATTTGTTACCATTCAAGTCTGCTGACAAATTTTGAACTGAAGGAAAATAACTGTTTATAATACATACATTTTCTAGCAAGTAAAATATATATATATAAACATCAAATAGTAGGGATCTCAACAGTCGTCGCAATTAACTCAGTAGCATTCCAGCATTTATTGACTAACAGGGTACTCAGGAGGAATACCAAGTGATATTCTCAACCTATCAACCAGTTAACAGAACAAGCAATGCAATATTAATTAGTTAAATGATTATTAAGTACTTCATAAATCCAACGTATGTAACAACAAACAAAAACATTTAACATGATGTAAATGTAATGGTTTCAAATTTTGGCACAAGGCCAGCAATTTCAGGAAAGGACTAAGTTGATTACATTGACCCCAGTGATCAACTGGTACTATTTCATCAACCCCAAAAGGATGAAAGGCATAGTTGACCTCAATGGAATTTGAACTCAAAATGTAAAGAGCAATAAAATGCTGCTAAACATTTCGCCTAATGTGCTAACGATTCTGCCAGCTTGCATCCTTACATGGTATAAATATAATAAAAGAATATAAAAAGTGTGGACATTTTTTGAACAAAATCTACCAACAGTTATTTAATGCATCATCATCATCATCATTTAACGTCTGCTTTCCATGCTAGCATGGGTTGGACGATTTGATTGAGGACTGGTGAACCAGATGGCTACACCAGGCTCCAATCTGATTTGGCAGAGTTTCTACAGCTGGATGCCCTTCCTAACGCCAACCACTTCGAGAGTGTAGTGGGTGCTTTTACATGCCACCAGCACGAAAGCCGGTCAGGCGGTACTGGCAACGGCCACGCTTAAAATGGTGTATTTTACGTGCCACCTGCACAGGAGCAAGTCCACCGGCACTGGCAACGATCTCACTCGAATGTCTTTACACGTGCCACCAGCACAAGTGCCAGGAAGGCTACGCTGGGCACAGGTGCCATCATGATTTCGCTTTTGCTTGCCCCAACAGGTCTTCGCAAGCCGAATTTCGTGTCCAATGAAGGAGACAACGTTGGCATGGGTGCCAGTCGTCGAATTTAGTTCGATTTCGATTTCACTTGCCTCAACAGGTCTTTGCAAGCGGAGTTTAGTGTCCAATGAAGGAAAGGTATGCATAAGTGGGCTGGCTACACCCCTGGCAGAGGCTTTGGATTTAGGTCTCACTTGGCTTGCCAGGTCTTCTCACACACAGCATATTTCCAAAGGTCTCGGTCAGAAGTCATCGCCTCGGTGAGACCAGTCATCGCCTCAGTGAGGCTAATTGCTTTATACTTATTATGCTCTGCTTTATATTAAAATATCAAATTAAAATTACCAATCTACAGAAGAAAAGTTAAATAAAACTTAATCCAGAGCCATTTCAGTTACTTCTAGTATTATCAAAACGCATAAGCTGTGCAAGTAGCAAATCAACATTTATGACCAGTGTTAAGTGATTTAAAATCTGAAGGGCACTCAACTATTACAAGAATGTACTAATCAATATCTAGCTCTCAACACACATGCACAACAACCTGTACACAAACTCCAAGAAAGAGTGATGTGAGCAAATCATACAGATTTAGACAAGCATGGGTATTTAAAAAACAAGCTTTAACATAGAAAACTTTTATTACTACAGACGTTATTATTACCAAAGTTAGTTTCAATTCCATAAATTCATTAAAATAAAAATGCTTTAACTTGTCTAAATAACATTAAAACCTAGAAACATTAAAAACTGAAAACCTATTTACTCAAGACAAAAATAAGTCATTGAGTCTATAGCCTGAATAGTCACAAGATTCTGCTGTCTTCTCACTTGACCTTTATAAACAAAATATCTCTACACCTTTACGCAAAGCAACAATCTATGCTGATGTCACTGAAGTCCCATAATCTCAGCAACCTGGACATTACCTCACATGTCCTATCCAACCATTCAGTGAAAATTCAGACAATCTTCACCAGAATAAACAGTAACAACCAATATACAATCACTCAAGAAAATACCATCCCTATACTCACATCCATTTTAAACACCCCCATATCTACAATGCAAAAATCCTAGGCAAGAGCTTAAATATAGAAGATTTAAGCATAACAAAAGTATCGAATATACTCTGAGTACTGATGAAATGATTCAACAAAAAGAAAAAAAAAAAGACAATATTTTATAGGCAATTCATAAAATCCATCATGGTATATGTCCATCTGACAGAGGCCCCAAACTCTGCCACAAGCAATTAAAATTTATCCAAAACTGCTCTCTACATCAATACGAGCTTTACATATATTACAGAATCTTTTCAACAAAATTATTAAAACCTAAAATTCATATAGACATGCACAAATATACAGCTACCTTCTCCAAGTCAGATAGCCTAAGGTAGGTTTAAATTACCTGCACAAAACTGCTGTGTCATCATGTGTTTTATTTGGGAAAGTAAACATATTTTCAGTTGACATTGTTACCACAACTTGACCTACAATTTAACTGTCAATCCCTGTGAGGGTTTTAAAGCTGTCACATCAAATCTATTTTATTACAGTTTAATCTCTATTGCAGCTTTTAAGCATATAAATATCAAAATACATGTCCAGTCACATTGCACCCAATACACAGGATACAAGTTCACTTTGAACAAAGTTATTTAACAATAACAGTGAAATATTAGTACAGATGATACACATTTAGGGGTTCTCAAAATAAAGTAAACAAAAAAAAAAGAACTGAAGTGTGATTTAATGTACAAAACTAGAACAATATTTTCAGATTACTACATTGCAAAAAGAAGAAAAAAAAGATTCTAGTGAGGGGGGTCAATCGACAGGCAACTTTACGGCAGTTACAGCAGACAAATGGTAATTAATTCATTTAAGAAGTCTGCTCCCCAACCATGTAGTTTTAGTTTCAGTCCCATTGTGTGGGCCCTCATAGTGGATTCCATATCAGAGCTAGACAAAATATTTGAGGTGGGGAAGCAAAACCTGGAATCTAAGGGCCTAAAAGGTTAGTCCAAGTAAGCAAGAAAACTGACAGGATCCTACCTTCCTCAGGCAGGTAGCTCTGTCCAATTTGGAGGAAAAGTGTGGGTAGGAACTCCATACAGTGTACCCAGTGCAAGCTATGGACACACGAGGTGCAATGGGTTAATTGGAAGGTTATCAGAGAAGATTGTTTTCTTATGTGGAAGATGCACAGGACTCTTAAAAACTTTAGAGACTCAGAAAACTGATTCTTTCAAATGCCCTGGTGGTTCAATAGAGGTAATAGGTAATCTCTGCTACCTAAGGGACCGAAGGAAGATTATATGATGCATGTATACGGACAGCAATTCTACATGGTAGTGAGACATGGAGCATGAACGCAGAGGATAGGAAAAGGTCAGAAAGGAATGAGGCTAGTATGGATGTGTAATGTAAGTGTACATGTTCGACAGAGTGCCAGTGTTCTGAGAGAAGTTAGGCATAAGAGGAAATTGTTGCTGTATGCAAGAGAGGAGACAGTGTTTGTTTGGGCATGTGATGCAGATGGATGTCGACAGTTCCGTTAAGAAGAGTCGATCTCTCAAAGTGGATGGAACAGATGGAGGTGGGAGACCCAGGAAGACATGAAATGAAGTACTGAAGAACAACCTCAGGAAGCTGAACCTTTCAGGTGAGATGACAAAGGACCAAGAAACCTGGTGCCGCCTGGTCATACTCAAGAAGACTCATACCCCATAGCAGAAGTGTTAAGACCGATCTTTCTGGTTGTGTAAAGCACCCATGGTAGTGCCAATGAGGTGACAAGTAAAAGTGCTTGTGCAGCAACACATAAAAACACCCATGTGGTGCCATGCAAAAGCATCCAGCACACACTGTAAAATGATTGGCATTAGGAAGGGCATCCATCTGTAGAAACCATGCCAAATCAGTCTGCAGCCCCCTTCCTAGCTTGCTAGCTCTGGTCACCCCATCCAACCCATGCTAGCAGAGACAATGGACATTAAATGATGATGAAGATGATGATGTGTGGTGCCTTAGGCAAGCATCTTTTACTACAGGTTCAGGCTGACCGAAGCATTGTGTGAATTTGGGAGGTCAGAAACTGAAAGCAGGTCATATGTATGAGTGCATGTGTGTGCACTTAGTTGTGTGTGTATGTACACTTAGTTGTGTGTGCGTGTGTGTGCCTTCTTGTCTTGACACTGCATGATACGTGTAACCAAATGGTGCCATTCATTTCCAATCTTCCATGGAAACTTCTTTGCATAGAAAGAAATGAGGGCTGGCAACAGGAAGTGTATATCCAGCCACAGAAAATTTGCTTTACATTTGACACATGCAAGCATAGAAAGGTGGGCATTAAAACAATGACGATGATGATGATGCTGGTATGTTTATCACTCAGATCTAAATACTATCTCCACCAAATAGTTCTTTACAAGTGCAGATGCAGGTATGTGGTTAAGAAGTTTGCTTCACAACCAAAATAAGTAGTTCTGGCTTCAATCTCTCACACACACACACAAATCAATACTGACTAGGACTTCCAAGTTACACCTGACAGCTTATTCAACTCGTCTCTTTGAATAAGCTGTTGGGTATAATTTGAAATCCCAGTCACTCCTACCTTCGTAAATCTCATTTTCCTGTTAATACTGGAATTCTCATCATCAATAAATATTGTTAGTTTTAAAATTTCTTTAACCTCATAAACCCAAAATTAATTTTTTTTTTTTTTTAATGTTTACTTTCTTGCTAACATGGGTTGAGCAGATTGTTATAATCCAAGTCAATACATGTCTGGGTAGAGGAACTCGTGTTTCACTTTTATATAGTTTTTCTACAGATGAATGTACTTCCCATTAACAACCATTTTACAGAATGTATTAGATGTATTTTGCTACAACACCAGTACTAAAGAAGCTGTGACAAGGCTGAAAGGTCATCTCTAGCCTAAATTGTACCCATATGTGTGTGCGTGTATCAGCAAGAAAATTGCCAATAAAAAAGGAGAGCATTGAATAAAATATACATTTTAGAATTTATTCTACCCAAGATGACACTCTCTTGTGAGTCTTGGAAATGCAGTTGTTGGTGATAGAAAGGGCATCCAGCCATAGAAACCATACCATGATGACAATGATGTCAGGAATTTGAAGAGACTTAAATAAACTGCAACTTGTTGTTCCCATAAACTCAACAGTTTAAGAATAATTTAACTTGCAATTTATTGCTCTAACATTAAACTAGTCAACATAAAGCTCAGATAGGAGTGTAAAAATTAGGTTGACTTTTCACTTCTCTTTAGCAAAGAAAGAGACATCTTTTTTTTCTAAAATCAGATATTCAACAATTTCTTTTCCTGATCCTATTTTTAACAGGGGTCTAATTTTAGAGAAAGTGGTGCATGTATGTGAATGATAGGATGTGTGTGTGTGTGTGTGTGTGTTGGCAGTAATAAAGTTTATTGCAGATAGACAATATGTGATGGTACTCCGGCTAGTCATCAGAGCCCAATGGTTGGGCAGAGATTTGGAGTCTACTGTACCATGCTAGTTCATTGCAGGTTGATATAGATTGGAAATCGATTAAATTAACCTTGGTACATGATTGGGACTTTATAGACCACCCACCTAAAAAAAAAAAGAATGAAAAACGAAGTGGATCTCCAAAGAATTTGGGCTCAGCAAAAAGTCAGAACAAATACAAGGCATTTTGTCTGACACTTTTAACAATTCTCCCAATCCTTCATCCTTACATGTTCGTGTATGTATGAGTTACATATATATCCATAAAAAAAAAAAATCACACTCTTACTTTCATTTAACTCTCTAGCATTCAGATTATCCTGTCATACGCAATGCCTACATAATCATATTCTTTTAAAATTAATCATGCATTATCTCATAGCTTCAAGATTTCTTGTAGCAATCAAGACATATATTTTGTAGTAATCACATTATGATGGTTTATATTGAGAATGACATTGCAGGGTAAGTGTGAGAGGCCAGAGCTGAACAGACAAACGGGTAGAATATTTGGGCCAGATATGGCAGGTTTAAATACCAAAGAGATAAGTTTATTAATGAATTTTAATATAATTAGAAATCATACTTTTATATTTTGGAATGGGGTATAATAGTTGGTTATTACAATCACACTACTTGACTTGAGTCTAAAAGGTAGAACTATAAAAGGGACATAAATCTTACTCTCAAGTATACAAACCCATATCAGTATTTTACTAGAGAGTAAACAAAAATTGACCAGTACATCACACTGCAACAAAAGTGGTTACTCTTTTATTGCTGACTCACACTTTTACAGTTTCTCAGAAGTCACTTAGTAAGATTACAATTTTATTAGACTATTCAACCTAATCGTTAGAATGAATATTTACATCATTATGATGTGATTGGTGATTGTAATCAGGTGTTTTATCTCTAGATGTGTTCATAATCGCAGATTAGATTCAAACTAGGAACTTTTATTTTTTTTCATATCCACCAAACCATTTACACATGTACAATTAATTACTTGGAAAATTATAATTATATTAACAACAAACCATAGACATTTTAAATTACTTAGTTTAGTACTGAAATTATACATTAAAACATGATGCAGATAAATATTCAATACAAGAAAGCACAAGGCATCATCAGTATTTTTTTTAATATAAAGAGACTATAAGTTATAGGACATAATATCAATTCTTTTATCTTTTATAATTTACTTGCTTCAGTCATTAACAGTGAGCCACATTGGGGAACTGCCTTGAAGGGTTTTAGTTGAATGAATCAAACCCGTACTTCTTTTTTTTTTTTTAAAGACAGGTATTTTATCAGACTTTTATGCCAAACCACTAAGTTAGAGGAATGTAAACAAACCAACATTGGTTTTCAAGCAGTGGTGGGAGACAAACAGACACACATATGAAGAAGACACTTGCCCAAAGAGCCACACAGTGGGACTGAACCCAGAAGCATGTGGTTTGGGAGCAAACTTTCTTGTTTTACATAATACTTTAGTGTAATATTCACTAGCTGCAGAAAAATTATAGTTCAAGTACTGAGACACTGTAACCATTTCTCACATAGGTAAGAGATGTATATATAACAGGAGGAGGAGGCAGAGGGAGGAGTTTTTTAAAAAATACTGCCATACATGGTGGTCTCTCTTCCACCCTAATCTGGAGATAACTATAGAGTAATCATAATAATAATAATAAAAGGTTTGAGCAAATCTAACTCAAACTATTAGTGAACTGAGATAAGGGATTTCTTAAGAGATACGTTGTTTTTTATTTAAAGTGAACTTGAGATCTGGTACAAACCATAAAATTAGGTCAGGATTTTTACCAGCCTCGTGTCAATATGACACTAAGTACATTCATGACAACATAGCACTTTTTTTGGAGTACATTTTGTAATGAAACTGTTTTGACAACACAACCATGTTTAATTTTGGGGAAAATACAATTATCAGTAGTAACAGGAACATTAATTAGTATGTTACTGATTCTGATATGAAATATGTATAAGTAGGATATTGTATAAAATAGGACACAAGTTTTGCACTTTACATAAATACTGTATCAATAAAAATGTATTTGCGTATAAACTAAGATCATTGACTTCCTTATTTTCAATCATCAAATCAATGAACTTGTCAATAAACGCATTTGCATCATTTGATATGCTCCAATAATTTTAAGTTTTTTGTAAATATGGCTCTTCAAATTCATATAGATGGATGAATTATTATATCTTCATTGTTTATTATTTAATACCTATTTCTTTATACTGGCATGATTTGAGCAAGTCTACATGCATCCTTATCTCCCATCCTTATCTCCCATCCTAATCATTGCAGAACACAGTGCTTTTTCACCCAGTACTTCTTATCCATTCCAACACTCTTGCATTCATCAGTCTTTAATATTCTGCCACTTTCTCAGATAACTTGTATTCTGCTTGTCATGCAAGTTAACATTGCACAACCAACTATTCCCCCCCACCTCTGCATTAAATGCTCATGGCTCACTTACCATGCAGCATTACACTTCTTACTGTCTACTTTTTGCCAAGAGAGAAAACCTTTGTTGCCAGCAACTCCCTAAACTTTTTCTTTCGTTTCTTACTCTAGCTACAACTCATTGCAGCCACCTCCAGTAGTAATTAGATAACTAGCTAACAGGAACCATCAACTGTTTCTAGCAAGTTAGCTGAGCAGTTTATTAACGATATTACTACTGACTACACTGGTACATATATCACTTTTATAAGCTTAGTTCTGTCAGCCTGCCAGAGATCCTACTGCATTTTGTGTACCTATTCATTTCACTGAGTACAGAGACAACTTCATGAAATTTTATTGACCAAAATACTTAACTGCTTCATTGGCTTATGTAGAGATGAAAACCTACCAAAGATAACATTTATTTACATTTTATAAATATAACTGATTCTTGATCTTTCATGGTGTTAGACTAAGATCTATCTTGATCAAGAATCAAGAATATACACCAAGTACTAGTGAACTATATTTATGTATAACAGCCTACCTGACAGGCAGTCAAACTCAATGTAGAATTATTTTCTTTGAATCGTTACCATTACATAATGAATTTGACCTTTGGTATTTCTGAAACATCAACGGTTTCAACGATGTTTGTTCTAGGTTCTCTTCAAGAGATGTGAACAGCTAATCAAATGTATACCACTGAATAATTCAGCACATAATATATGATTACAATAATCATTATTATTTCATCTAGAAGAACATAGATTCGAAAGTATATTTAAGTCACACTATAAGAATCGGGTGTTTTCCGTCCTTTCCACATTAAAGAACTGAACTAAAATTTGAAATAACACATCAATCTCTATCATAACAGATACTCCTGGCCACCACTCCACTCAACTCAACTGGTTTGCTTTGTATATTACTATCAACAAATTCTATAGAACTCTTTCTACACACCAACAGATATCTATAAAACCATGGGTTAAATATTCCGGCTTTCTCTCAAGAATTACATCTTCCCAATATATTTTGGATTATAACTGAAGATTAACATTAACTCTTTCAGCTGTCTTGCTCCCCCAATTCAAAACAGTAAAGTTGGTGTTACAACCTTTTGTCATCAGCTTAATAAATAAGTCAACTTTTTCATCTTTGGAAATCCTATAAAGAAGCAGAACCCCAAATGATGAAAATATTTAAGCTGTCCAGAGACATTCCTAATAGAGATGGTTTGTCAATGCATCTATCTATACCTACAGTAGGCTATGAATGGAACCAAGTCTTCATAATCAGTCACTCAGCTACTAGACAAAGTTACATACACAACATAAATCAATAACCACTTTAAATAATAAAAAAAAATAACATTTAAATCATTCCAAACACTTCATTCAATACTTTATATTTAAAAATTTAAAAAACAAAGACAACAAATTTCGAAAGCGAGAACTCCATACGCAATCACTCGATTTAGCTGCTAGAAATAGCAGCTAAATCTTCCTTTCTATCTTACAGAAGAAAGACACATTAGATAATATAGTACTAAATATGTCTAGAAAATTAACAAGAAGGTCATGGCTGGGGTGTCATTGACCACAGATTTGCTTAAAATCAAGACTGACCTGTGGATAAAAATAACACCCATCATCCATTTATCTGTAGTCTATAAATTCTTTTAAAAACAATAGCAGATCCATCCAGTAGATTACCCTAACCTTGTTTGAAAATATTTAATAAACATTCCACAATATTCAAACAAATTAACACACACACCAACAATTATAAAATTCACGCTGCTTTTCGTCTCCATTTTATGACAGTTGTATGGATTGTTTCTATACTTTTGTTATAAATACGTATACATTGATTAATTTATACATTGAATAGGTCAGCTGAACGGCTTCCTTTTATTACCAATCTTTTATTTTATTGTAACTACGTTACAGATTAACTGCTGGTAATATAAGTTCAAATCATGCACTAAAATTTTACATTGTTCTCGTAAACAGTTTTAAAAGTTTCCTTCAAATATATCCCAAGTAAGATGTCTGATGTAACTCAACGAAATAAATATAACACTGATAATACAGTCGAAGCAAATATTGACTTATGAAAGATGTCTTTTTAAGAAGTAAACAAGAAAATCCAGTGTAACAACCAAATAAGTATATAAAGCTTCTGAAATCTGACAACTTATAGTAACTTAGTTCTGTGATCAATTTCTGTAAATTGAGTCTACAAAGCTAATATATTTAGACAACAGGTGGGTTTACAAAATCACTTAAAATTTGAAATACCAAACATTCACATTTTTTTCCTGAATAGTAAATATTACCCATACATACATACATACATACATACATACATACATATATATATATATATATATATATATATATATATATATATATATATATATATATATATATATATATATGTAGCAATCGCAATATGTGCTCAAACTAAATACTAATAATTACATTGATAAATAATAATGAGAACTGAGTAAACAAAAAGTGATTGACTAATGAAAGAAACTCCGGATTATATAATAAACAGAACAAATAATACCAATACAGTATAGTAAAATGTAGCAGTCAGATAAAGATGAATGAACGAGTAAAATTTTAACAATGCATCTTTTGTGAAAGACACTCCCTGTTGCTTAGTGTAGAGAAGTTTATAGTCTCCCCTTTAGTCGGAAGTTGATGTAGTATGAGTGAGAGCTAATGAGGTGGGTTAGAGAAACACTGAACTTTTATCAACTTTCAAACCTATCACACATATTCATTCATACATTAATAGAGTTTTTTTCGTAAGAAAAACTAATTAATTGGAGTATGCTAATGTATCGGCGGTGAGTGATATTCACACCACACACATCTATATAATAATTAGCTCTAATAACTACTTATTGGTAACGCTATGGGTAAATGTTATCTATCTATCGATCGATCAATCAATTATCAATCAATAAGATAGATATCAATGACATGAGAAAACAGATTGCGTATTTCGAAAACAGGCTATGGGACTGGGACTGTTTACACTGAGATATCACACAATTATGGTTATCATTCCAAATCGACGTCAACTTTCACTTTCAGAATTGTTATAAAAAACGCACAATGTTGGAGCAACTTCAATCGACTGCGCCTCTACTCATTATTATTGGAACTATCTATGTGTGTGTATATATATATATATATATATATATATATATATATATATAGTGGTTGTCTACTCCTTATACAGAGTTTGACCACCTCTTGTACCTACACTTTAGAACCATCATGGCATCTAATGTGGCTTTTTAAACCAGTGTTTTGAAAAGACACCCACATTGACTGCATATCCGATTTGGACCACCGAGAGCTTTAGTTAAGTTCCGATCTTTGTGGATCTTAAAATATCATTTGAGGCCTCCATTAGATTTGCAGCCCTTTTGGCATACATTGCACTGAAAGGTGTGTACAGACATAGAAGCAGAATAGTTGGTGGAAGTTTGTTTTTCATGGGTTCGCAAATGAGATTTGAGCCTAGCAAAAGAAAGACATGGTCTGTTACAAACCGTGAGCACAAAAAGGTCATTGTAATTCGCCTTCTTGATCGTAAAATTCTTATATAACATGTTTACGTCCACTTTTCTCCATGCGGTATAGGGTTGAACGGATTTTTTTTAAGGCAGACTGTGGTAAGGATGGATGCCTTTCCTAGTACTTCTTAACGAGACGCAAGGATAGTGTGCCTAATCTAAAAACCAGGGTACTCACCACACACACTAAGCATTGTCATTAAGTTTTCGGATTGGCAAGATCTTTTTTCTTAACTCGTGCCACTAAATTGTCTGTGCCTCGACTTATGACAAAAGTCTATCCCAATACATATGCTAAAACAAGGTAACAATTACTGTTGTTTGTTCACAAAGATCTAAATGAGAAAAGCCTAACAAAATACAGTTTGACAAGTTAGCTTCTTATGGCAACAACGAGCGAAAATAATCATCCTAATTCACGAGAAACTTTATTTTTGACGTTCACTATCGATTACCGACAAATTAATTCGTGAGAAAGAAAAAAAAAACTTTTTAAAAGTTCGCATCAAGTTTAATGAGTATTCCAAACGACTGATCCGAAGGCAAATTTTGTGAACCCGAAGGATGACACGAGAAATACTAATTTTAATCAGTATGACGAGAGGGAGTATAATCGAAAGAATTCCTTTGCGAGTTGTTAAAAACAAAACAAGTCGTTCCCAGTGTTATGCAATGTATAAGAACATTTAAATGAAAGAAAAGTTGATTGCGAAATATTCCCGTAGTCACTGAGCAGATCATCTAATAACTTGAGGCCTGCACCAATTTCAGATTTTAAGCACGAAATAAGTTTCATAGAACCTTTTTTTGCCTTGAATTAAGTATAACTTTCGAAAGTCGTAAGCTTTTAATGAATGAATTTAACCAGTAAGCAAAACGCCACACATTTATACGTTCACTTAGATGTAGGAGTGCAGTCACCGAGATCTGTTTTAATGTAACCTAATGTAGCTGTTTGTTTTATCGGCATTAATAGTCAAAACCGACTAAATTCCAACTCAAAACGTAATAGTGAGAGGTCACGTCGTTTCTAAATGAGACAACGGAGACACCTCTGCCAGGCCGTTTGGTTTGTTAGAAATAGCAAACTGCCCACGAATCACATTCCGTCATCATAAAAAGAGAAAAGCATATATACCCTTAAAAGACGAGATGATCAAGGTCGGAAAGTAATTTATCAAAGTTCTGTTCAATTATGGTTGACTTAAAGAAAGAACTCCAAGAGGCCTCTAGATCAGTGTTTCTCAATCATTTTTTTTTTTTTTTATACTTTTGGATCACTTTGATCCTCGATTATTTTACTCACATTATTCTACTCCTAGTCATTCGGTGTTCAAAAAATCCCATCATATTTTTTTATAATTAAATATTATTAGGAACTGTATTCAGAAAATTGTTAAATATTTTGTGTGTTATAGAAGTATAACCAATTCATTGCAGATAACAACACAATCTTATATGGACCCCGATCGAGAACCACAGCACGAGACAGTCACTCAGTCCCTAAAAAATATCAGCGAAGTTTCCCTCAAATCAGACCTTACAGTCTTATTAGAGAATTAAAGACACCGGTTAATGAATTACTGGATATACAAAAATACAGGCTGGTCAAGGCCGACACGCCTTTGATCGTGGGTCTACTCGATCAAGGCTGACTTGAGACTCAACAATAACAAAATTAGGTCTACTGATAATTTTTAAACCGTTGTTTCATATCCAATCGTATTAACCAAGTCAACAATTAAACAATAAATTCTACTCGGAGCATGTTCTATTGATTTGGCTAATACGATTACACATACACATACATAATATGTGTGTGTGTGTGAGAGAGAATGAGCTGAAGTGGCAAATGTTTGATTGTCTCCTTGAAATGTCTAACGGAGACGAAATCTTGTTTTTGTTTTTGACATGTCGAGAAAAATATTCATCAAGTGTACATCAAACGTGGAAACGTGATTTAACTAAGTTACGTAACAAAATGATAGCAATTGATCAGGGGTTAACATAAGCATCATACCCACACAATATATATATATATACACACACACACTCATACGTACATACACATGTATATAATGGCGTCCGGAATATCGAGTAGTCACGCCTGGTAACCAGCCAGTGTGTACACATTAACATCACTATTTTATACAGTTTTCTTTCAGACGTTTTAAAAAATAAGCTCAGCTTAATATCAATTCTGAGAAGAATTCAAGCAATTAATCTCCAAAATGAATTTTACGAACAAATTTAGTTCAGAAAATCTATCGAGAAAATAGTGCGTAAAACAGCGCCCCACGTGGTGCTAAGAGAAACTCAACTCACGTTTACAAGTCTTGAACATTCAGTTCTAACATCCCTTACATTAAAAATAATTTTTTCAAAAGTTAAATGTTTATGTAGATTAAAAATGTTAATTACTGCTCGATTTCCAACTGTTGTCACTAGACATTAAATTCTTGGATGTGTAGATATATATTATTGAATACGTGTTCATGTTATATAACAGACTTACAGAATCTAGCAAGGATCATGTGTTTGTAAACTTGAGAATATTGATTTCTAATATAGGCACAAGCCGCTACTGTAAGATAAACTGCTTAGTAAACATCTTTTATTATTATTTCATATCTATCAAACACTAATGAAATGGACAATCAACTATATTGTTTATTACACAGAATCGCCGAATACGCAGTTGAGGAACAAAATAAGAGGGGATACAGAAATGTCTATTTCGATGAAGCAGACAATAAAAAATAACAACACTATAAGTTAAACTGTTGTTTCTATCGATCAGAGTAAAGGGACATGAGATTTTCGGTTGGAATTATTGTTATGTCAAAACAAACTAAAACTTAATAGTGATAAAGATATTTCTAACACATTTGACTATAAACACACCTAGTTATTAACTACTGGCACATGTAAACTAAGTAGGAAGGTAGTTGGAATGGATATAATTAACTCAGCTTTCAACAGCAAATAACCTCCATCAAATCACTTGGAGACACATTTGACTAGTTTGTTATGAGAATAGTGCAGCCATTTTACCGATATTTTTGTTGTTTAGTTATCTAATACTAACAGTTAACTAAACACTTCAACCTTAGTGAAGGTCGAAATGGTTTAACCAATCTAGACAAAGCAATTGGCGCTGCAATCGGGAAATTAAGTGCGATTCTAAATAGAAAACTTTTAAGTCAGTGACCGAAACATCAAGGACGACCTTCATAGGTGTTAACCATGTGGCGGGGAAAATCATATCTATATATCATTGTACAAAGAATATTGAATTACAATACAAGCATGCAATATGCAATAAAAGTGGGCTTGTAATAATACCGGCACACTAATACCGTTAGCCGTTAAAACTATTACAATAAACCTGAATAAGTGAAAGTAATACACGTTGATTTAATACGATAACAAGGCCTTATTCGTACAGAAATCAAGATCCTTTATGGTATAGTAAACTTTGAAGAACATACTAAGAAAAAGAGATGATGGAACGTGGGTGAAAACGTGTCCAAGTCACAGTAGATACGGAGGAAATGTCATCCGTTAGTTGGTAAAATAACTGAGAATTAAAGGTTAACTAAAGTTATAATAACAGACCGGTGTGAATTAGTAATCTATGGAATAGGTGAATGGGGCGAAAAGCTGTAAGAATTCTTTGCAAGAGTGGAATCTGATTAACAGGTAGGATGTCTTGATGAGAGTGCATGTGAAAGAGAGAGAGAAAAGTTGAGGTACATACTTTGATACAGTCGATCGGGTACATAACGGTGTGCTCCAAAATCCCGGCAGCAGCACCTGCCATCATGTGAGTCACATTTCTGGCAGATGACGGTAACGCTTCATAGGGGTTGTCGTCGGCCCTTTGCAAATATGCCAAAGACGGTGTCGGAGAGGAGCTGTTGACAACAACACCTCCACCTCCACTGTCATCAACCAGCATCTCAATTGATAATAAAGACAATCTTCATTCGTTCAGAGTTTGTAATAGAATAGTCAGAGAGAAAGGTAGAAGGAAAGAAAGAATGATCGGCTTCTACCTTAATCTCTGTTGTTTAACACTTATATTCCGAATAAGAGTGTGGTAAAAAAACATTTTGGAATAATATATATATATAATTTTGTTTTGCGTTTTATCTTTTTTACCTTTCCGAGAAAAGTGACTTTAGAAACGACCAAAATTAGAGTGTGGTGCTGTCATAAAGTGAATGAAGACGCTCATTGGACTATTCTTAAACCACCACTGAAATTAGCATATATCCTGTTCGAGTGTTTCTCGCGAAAGAATAACATCGATACCAACGACTCCACCGGGTTGGTAAAGGACTGGCATGGAGAAAGTAAAGGGGAGAAGTTAGGTTGGTTGACTGTGTGAGGAGGGAGGAGTTAAGCGCACATTAGGCATGCGTATGATTTATTTAACTTCCGGTTAAGCACGTCCTTCGTAGAGGAGATTTGTCAACTTTTGCATTTTTGTTGTTAATTCGCAATAAATGTTTCGTTTATTTATTTTTTTTAAAGTCGGTAATATAATACCATTGTAAGCTCAAATAAAGTTTGGTTCTCTTAACTTCTCCCCTGTGCGTCTCTGTTTTATTTTACTTATACATTTAGGATGGCATGAATGTCTCAACATCCCATTTTCTGCTTTATAAATCTAAATTCCTGTTCCTTTAAAAAAAAACCAGCATGAATTTCCTTTACCTTGAAGAAAGTATGAACGTCACAACATCCCATTTCCTCTTCCAGAAAATATGATAGGTTTTGTTTTTGCATAATAGTTTGTAATGTGAAACTGAAGTTTTTTTTTTTTAATTTGGTTGAAAGAATGGGTGTTACCCATATCTTTTTTCGCTTTTTTTTTTTTTCAACTATAGGTAAAATTAGTAAATATGAAATGAGTTTCACTAAGTGAAAAGGTGTGGTGAGAAGTTTAGTATGGGTTGTAGAAAGCGTGACAAGTTGTTTAGTTGTCAGTACCTATACAGAACTATATCAAGAGCATTGCAGCTACGAACATCTCTGTACCTTGAAGTACATCAGTCAGTGCCTCCTTCATTTTTAAAAGATATTGAGATAAAATTTGAAGAAAATATAACTGCTATTTCTAACAGGACAAGTGAGCACATAGTCTCCTTAAATATAATATAGTTGGTGAGCAAATACCTTCAGTAGGTTTGAAAAGAAAAATTCATAGAAAACATTTTCAAGTCAGGAGAAAATAAAAGACAATAGACAAGGCTTGAACTGACTTTCAAGCAGGCAGTCTAGTTCTGAAAAAATACAGAAAATATAAATGCATTGTAAACTCCAGATGGTTTGTAATGACTACTGCTAACCTTCAGTCTATGGCATAAAGCAAACAAGAAAGAAATTTCCTTCCGAATTGGTATCAGTATATCTCAGGCGAACTGGTATTCCTTATAATTAGAGGAACAGAGGCAACATAGAATAATATGTTTTGTCCAGAAAAACAAAATATCAACTGCACAAAAGAACTCATGGCCTATGAGCAAATAATCTACACACTAACTTACTACTAAATATTCTGATTATTGTTTAAAACAAGCAGGGTAACCTTTTTCAAAAAGTGGGCTCTTTATCAGGTGGGCTGTACAACTAAGAAAATTTAAGGTAATTTTTTGTTAGGCATATCATTCAGAAAGTCTGAATATTGCAGGCTACAGTTTGCTCATGGTCTGAAATGTGTTTGTTTATCTTAGAACACATTATTTCAGATGTGCAAACATTTTCAAAGAGAAAATAAGTATGGACTCCACTCCTTCAATGTATTCTAACTGGTATGGAAATTTCTTGTATAAGCAGTGGCCTACCATTACATATTCTATCACTGCTTCTTCTACAGCCTCTACTCCTAATTTTGTCAATTGTATACATTCACATGAACACCCATCCAATGTGTCCATCACACACAAACACTCCAAAAATGAATAGGAACACAGCAGTTACTGTTACTTACTAAACAAAAACAGTTCACTGATGTGTGCAAGCAAAATTTTACAGATTATTAACAGAATTTTACTTTGTTTTTCTGAGTATCATAAAAAGAGCTTTGGGATAGGATCATTTGAATCAAACTCCTTATATTATTGATAGCTCTTTTATTGATCTTGGTGAAATTTTCCTTCAAGATAACATAGCATTAAACTCATTCTAAAATCTAGTATTCTACTCAATCAGATATCCTCTATCTTTTACTTCTTTCAATCATTAGACTAGGCCATACTGGGGTACTGCCTTGAAGAATTTTATTCAAATGAATTTATCTCAGTCCTTATTCTATTGGTCTAGTCCTTATCCTACTGGGATTTTTTTCTTTTTTTTTGCTGAACTGCCAAATTATTGTGATGTAAACAAACCAATACTGGTTGTCAAGTGGTGGTAGGGGACAAACACCACCACAAAGACACACACACACACACACACACACACGTCAGGCTTCTTTCAGTTTCCATCTACCAAATCAGCTCACAAGGCTTTGGTCAGCCCAAGGCTATAGACACTAGCCCAAGGTGCCATGCAGTGGGACTGAATCCAGAACCATGTGGTTGAGAAGCAAACTTCTTACCTCACAGCTACACCTATATTTATATGGTTGCCATTTTCTTTTAAATATATACAATATAATAATGAACATCTAAGTTAGTTGCAAAGTATTGAACTTGCTGCTGTAATTTTGCACTATAATTATACTCTCGTGACAGTAAAAAAGAATTCTAGTACTATTTTTGTATAATATTGTACATGTCATGTTAGATATACCCTTTCTTTCTCATATTACTTCAATCCCTCCAACTTGTCCATTGTGATATGCACATTCATATAATTTCTTTTTACAATTCTTTTGTTGTCAATAAGTGTTGTTCAAAAGAAAATTCAAGCATGCAAACATATTTAAGAAATTTGACGCCTCTACTCATAGATAAATAAATATATTATACAGACTTTCTTTGAATTAACTGGATAGTTTCTTTTTCTTCTTCTTCATATGTTAGTCAGTTAGCTGGTAGTTACAAGAGTTCACTGAAATAACTATCATAATTAGCAAACTATATGTCAAGCATAAGAATTAAAAAGCTATAATTTAAGCTACAAGAATAATCCACATTGATAAATATTCAACTGAAAATTAACATAAAAGGCATAATTTCTTAAATGGTTCCACAACTTTGAATATCAACAATCTCCAATTTTAATTGACTATATCTATCATTTAAACTTGAGGCATCTGGCGATGTCAGAAATAATTACCAATATTTCTCATTAATATGAATACTTGAATGATATCTGGGGAAAAAAGTGGGGTTTTTTTTTTAATTGCATGCAACTAAAATGTTCTGTCAATTGTTCTCCTGAAAAATATTTAGATCCAGTTTCCATGCCCATATGTTGGTTGCCAATTAGTTTCCTTACATTTGTAATGGAGAGAAAAGATAAGGGATTGTCTATGCAATTCAAGTGGAACAAATACCAAGTAGAGTATTTTTATATGAAAGCACCAGGTTTTTCAATTTTTCAACAATATACAAATACACATGCATACACACAACAGATATATCTATCTATCTATGTATTATTTAATAAACACAATATATATTTTTATGAGCTATTAATAGTTTCATGCAATAAAAACATCTCAGACAGCATTTTTTAACATGTTTGGTGCCTTCACACAATCCTCAGGCTAGCCTGAAGATTGCATGAAGGCACCAGACATGTTAAAAGGCACCATTGCATGAAACTGTTAGTAGCTCATAAAACTATATATATTGTGTTTATTAAATAATATATATCTTTCACCAGATGGAGTACTTTTTTTGTTGATCTTACCATCATTATGTATCTCTCTCTCTCTCTTTCTAGATAGATAGATAGATAGATAGATCTCTGTAGATTGAAAAAATAACAAACAACATTAATCAATTTTCAAATCTTATTGGGGTCTCATTGGAGGTGTCTACACCACCTAACCAATCCCAAAGAAACAAGTAGCCATTCTGTTTCTATGCACAACAAATCTAGTAGCCTCGGAGAACTAGAGTGACTAATTTGCACACTATAAGCACAAGGTGTAATTCAGAAGTTTTGAAACTTTTTTAGGAGAGGTAGTTATCACTGCTCTATTGTAATTTTAGTATATCATTATTATACATCTAATAAGCAGACCTAACAACTTTTCTTTTTTATTCCAAATTGAAGGAAATGGCTGCAACAGCACTTTGAACACACCCTGCTAAACACTGCTTATCACAGCTAACTAGTGTGCAGAATGCAGTCGAACGTTTGGAAGCTCGTTATGCAATAAAGTTTGGAAGCTCACTATGCAAAAATGCTACAGAAACTCATGAACTGCTCCAGACTGTTTATGGATTAACTTTTTTGCAAACACAAGAGGTTCAAGAATGGTAGAAAGGAGGTGAGAGATGATGAGAAGTGTGGGAGGTAGAGGGACATCAGAACATCAGAGCTGGTTGAGAAAATTCGCAATTTTCTGGATAAAGACCGTTATGTGTCTATAAAGACAATAAGCATATAATTTGGAGTTGCTGTGGCAACTGTATACAGAATTCTTTATGGAGATCTGAACATACTCAAAATTTGTGTATAGTTTGTTCCTAGAGTGTTCAGTTATGAACAGAAGGAAACATGTATTAGTGACAGCAAGAAGGTAGTTGAGTTTGTTACCTCCAATCCAAGAGTACATAAGTCTCTGGTGACCAGTGATAAAAGCTGGATCTACTGTTATGATCCAGAGACCAAGAGATATCATGCTCAATGGAAGTATCCTGACTCCCCCAGACCCAAGAAAGCTAAGCAAAGCGAGCCCACTGAGAATCAATAGCAAGGGAATCATCTAAATTCATTGAAGTCCCTCTGGCCAGACAGTCAACAAAGAGTAATTTGTGGAGGTTTTGAGGGAGTTCCAGAAGAGATTTCATCACAATAGGCCAGAGTTTTTCCATTCAGATAAGTGGCACCTGCATCAGGACAATGCACCAGTCCACAATTCCATCTTGGTAACCAACTACTTGACAGAGATGGGCATCAAAACTACTCCTCACTCTCCCTATAGGCCAGACCTTACTCCCTGTGACTTTTGGTTGTTCTCCAATCTGAAGGAGAACCTAAGAGGCAATCATTTTGAAGACACTGAGAAGATGAAGAAAGCTGTGACAAGAGTCCTGGATACCTTCATTTTGGAGGACTTTCATGGGACTTTCACGAAGTGGCTGGAGTACTGCAAGTCACTCCTGAAAAGTCTCAAAACTTCTGGAATGCACCTTGTATTTAACACTTTATTCAACCCTTTAGCATTCAAACTGGCCATATGCAGCCAAAATGTTCTACTTGCTTTATGTTCAAACTAGCCAGATCTGGCCTCTGCCATCTACACTATAATATCATTCTAAAAATAAATTAATACATCATCAAAATCTCAAATCTACAAGATAATACAAGATTAATTCCAAACAAAGTGAATAAATAAGCATTACATTTGACAGAATAATCTGAATGCTAGATGGTTAATATCAAAAGCCTGACAACAGGAATCACAGTCCATGCAGTATCAAGGTCATCATCATCATCATCATCATCATGATTGTTTAACATCCATCTTCCATGCATGCATGAGTAGGACAGTTCACAGGAGTTAGCCGGGTAGGAAAACTACCCTATGCTACTGTGTCTGTTTTGACAGGTTTTTTACAGCTGGATGCCCTTCCTAACACCAACCACTCTGCAGAGTGGACTCAGTGCTTTTTATGTGGCACTAGCACATGCGAGGTTAGTTTTGGCATGATTTTTACAGCTGGATGCCCTTCCAAATGCCAACCACTTTACAGTGTGGACTGGATACTTTTTACGTGGCACCAGCATTGGTAGGGTCACCACGTAACTTGCAAGACAAAGAATTATGAGAGGGGCAGGGGCATTTGAGGAGGAGAACTTGTGTTGGAGGATGAAAGGTTAGAGAGTGACAAAGAGACAGAAACAGATGTTTTGCTATAATGGAAGGGAGCATTGGAGGAGGTGATCCAGTATCAGATGATGAAAAGTTAGAGTGTGACAGAGAAATAGGGTGGCAAAAATAGGTGTCTTGCTACAGAGGAGGTATGTGGTTACCTAGTGAGAGAGAGAGAAAAAGAGAAAGAGAGAGAGCAACCAAGAATGAGGGCAGAAATAGGTGTGGTGCTGTAGAGGAGATACGTAACAACCCAACCAGAGGGAAGAGTGAGGGAAAGAAAGAGAGTAGGAAACAGCAAAAGTGTGAGAGCAGGAGAGAGATGGTGAAGTGCCAGGGTATACTCACAAGAAACAAGGATCAGAGCATGGAGGTGATGGTAGAGTAAAGAAAACAGAGGTATGAAGGTTGTAATATATGCAGTCAGGTGTTGCCAAGAAGGCACAAGTAGGGAATGGGGATTGCAGTAACTGGCTAAAACCTGGATAGATGGCAGTGAGAGCAAAAATGGAGATTGGAAGACAATAATATTTTATGAAGAGGAAATGTGAGGAATGATATATCATATGTAACTATGCAGTAGATATATAATCAGGGTAAATTCAACTATTTCTCTATAGACTAAAAAAAATGATGTATTGCCTTAATTGATTTTCAAACCTTATTGGGTTCTCATCAGGAATGTCTATATCACTTAACAATATACTGTAGACTTCCAATCAGTTTCTGTCTACTGTATTCCACTCACAATATATTGGTCAATTCATATCAATGGTAGAAGAAACTTGATCAATGTGCCACTCAGTGTAATCAAACTTGGAACAACAATGGTTGCAAAGCAAACTTTTTAACTACATAACCATAGCTGCACATGTATGTTAAGGGCACTGGCTCAGGAACAAAATTTGCTTAGGGGGTGCAAACCCAGGTCCAAAATTTTTTACAAACAAGGTCTTGTTTTTTTTTTCTGTTATTTATTTTTGTGATTTGTTCTTTGAGAAGGAACCTAACTTCAAGCTACTTTTTACACATCACTTTTTTATTCAGTTTTGTAAACCTGAGAAAAATAAGTAGGGCTGCAAATTTTGTTCTGCACTCCGCAAAAATTCTAGGGGGTGCACTTGCACCACCTGCACCCCCTGTTCCCTAAGGGATGCTTCCAATGGAATATTTTTGCTTTAAAAATAAAAGTTTACTGAAGTTGATTTATGTTTGAAGATTACATCTACCTCAGCGTATACACTTTTATAATAATTGAAAGTTAATCAGAGATGTCCATCTAGATTTTATGTCTCATGCCAATGAATCAGAAAACATTTTTGCACAAGAGTTGATAGAAAAAAATTAATTATACTTTATTTTGACTACACACAAGATCAAAAGTACAGAGGGATAGAGCCAATTGAATTAACTTTAGTATCTTTTTAGCACTTCCTGAAGCATATCATATCTATTGATTCTAGAGGGCTGAGAGACAAAATGAATTCCATTAAAATATTAATGTACAACACTAACAAAGCTAAATGCTGTGGGTTGTTTAGTTTAGCTCTCAACCATTCCTGCTTGCTCACTGACCTGAAAAAAATTAGAAAATTCCCAAACTGAAGAAGAATGTTTGAAAACTAATAAACTTTCAAAAATGTATTAAATGAATTTGTAAATAATAAATTTGAAAGAAAAGACTAGGAACACTACTCTTGATAGTCCTCCTCCATTTTCCCAAATGTTATGACATACATCCATGTTCCCCCTCCTCTCATTTTGAAGAAATGCTTCTTTGGCAGAAATTTCTTTCTTTACCTTACAACAATGGTTGGTGCTATCCAGAGCTAAATTACAGGCAATGTCACTCTTAGAACTATCTTTATACAGTCACTTGATCTGCTAGAAACAGCAGCCAAACTACTCTCAAATTATATCTTACTGTCTTAAAAAAGAATGCATTGGAGAATTTAATCTTACATAGCATACACTATCTATAAAAAGACAGAATAGTCATAGTCAGAGATCTTTTATCACAAACCTACTCAGTTAGGACTGGCCTAGGCTAAAAAACAATAGAAACAACAATTCTCAGATTCTGAAGAAGACAAGCTTTGTCATCAAGACAACACAAAAACCAAATGGTAATAAAGAAGAAGAAAATAATTTTCTTCAAGCAAATAAAGGAAAAAAGAATGTCTAAAACAAATTAGTATTTGATCGTTTGCATAAATTTCCAAGAAAAAATTAAGATTAGCTTTTATATTTGTTTCTCATAGCATGTAAATTAAGATGTACACAGAATTGTTTGTCAATTTTGTTGATACTCATATTTTGGCATTAGATTCTGTTGAATACTAGAATGAATTTTATTACGATCAAGTTGAACCTGTTATTGTTGCTGTCGTCACTGTCACCATTGTTGTCGTCATCATTGTTGTCGCCACCACTGTCATTGTCATCATCGCTGTTTAATGTTCCCTTTTCTATGCTGACATGGGTTGGATGGTTCAACAAGAACAGATGAGCCAGAGAACTGTACCAGATACTGTGTCTGTTTTGGCATGGTTTCTACAACTGGATGCCCTTCCTAATACCAACCACTCAACATACTGGGTGCTTTTGACATTGCACCAGCACTAGTGAGTTTACCAAGCACCTGCAAGATAAAGTGAGTTGGGTATAGAATGGAGAGATAAGAAACAATGATAGAGGAGCAGATGTCTTGCTGAAGAGATGAATACATGACTTGTGTGTGCACGCATGCACACACACACACACACTCACATGCACAAACACACACACACACATGGAAAGAGAGAGCAATAAATAATATTCCTTACTTGAAAATGGTAGTATTTTGATAACTTTAATACCCAGATTAGTTAAGATTACAATTTACTGTCAAGAATAATTATCATGGGACATTACTTATTTTCTTGACAAATTAGCCAAATAATAAATGTCACATATGACTAAATTTAATAACAACGGCTCATTGAAACTGTCCCATACTTTGACTAAGCCACTCCCGATAAAACTTCTACGTTACTGTCAATATTTGCTCTTACAGATATTTCACTCAACACATATATTAAGTTTCTTTTTCATGTATTTAAAAACACTTCACACACACACACACAACACTCAACCCATGCAAGCATGAGTTCATGATGATGCTGTTTATGCATGTATATGATTATTATGTTTACATATATACAGGATGCAATGGCTAAATTGTTGCCATTTTACATTTTTTAATATTTTTAATTTCACACATGCACATTGTTTGTGTTTGATTTTGTCAACTATACAGTACAGTAGGGTCTGTTGAGCACTGTCTGTGAGAAAAACAGCACCATGATGCAATTCAATCAGCCAGAAATTTGGAAACAAGCTGTACTGCTTGGCATTCACACCAGAAGCTCCAATACAAACATTTCAGAGTGTTTGAGTGTCAATCTGAGGACAGTGCAGAGGATTCAGAAAGAGTTGGATGAGTCTAATGGTGATTATGAAGGTACGGCAGCTTGAAAGACCCATTCTGATCGTTCTGATAAAAAAAGAACTCCTGAATTTGTTGGTGAGATCCAGGCCATGACAACGATCCCTCAAAGTCAATCAAGTCTATCGCCACGGACATGGGAGTGTTTGAGTTTCTTATCAGGCAGGTAGTGCATGAAGACATTCGTTATTCCTCATACAAGATGAGAAAGGGCCAATTTTTATCCCCAAGCCATTAAGGACAAGAGGAAAGACTGCACTATGAAGCTTTTGAACAAACTCGAGCATGCCCTTTAACTGAACATGCTTTAGTTTTTCTCAGATGAGAAAAATTTTTGCCAGGGTCAGATGGTGAACACACAGAACAACCATTGGCTTACCGTGTCCCCAAAACATGTACCAAGAGTGATAAAAATCAAACATCCAGTCAACATCATGGTGTTTGGAGTGATCACTGGTAATGGCAACATTAAGCCTCCATTCATCTTCCTGCACAGCCTCAGACTCAACATAGAGGCCTACATGAAGTGCCTGGAGAAGGTAGTGCCTCCCTGGGTCAAGAGGGTGGCTGCTAGAAGACCCTATGTATGGCAACAGGACTTTGTACCAAGCCACACAAGCAAGAGAACCCAGTCAAAGCTGTCAGCCAATTTCTGCATCCACATCACCCCTAACATATTTTCCTTTATGAATTCAATAAAGCAACGATGCAACAGAAAGTGCAAGGAATATTAATGCAGTATAGGGAGATCGGACAATAAGTGTAAGCCAGTGACAACAGTGGTTTCAGAAATTCTGAGCTGGAAACTACAGCCTAGAAGATGCGCCTCATCTTGGAAGATCTGTAGAGCTCAAACAACCATTTTTAGACCAAACAGTGACTGGTGATGAGAAATGGGCTCTCTATAAAAATGTCAAGTGCCAAAGAAAGGAGAAGCATCATCTGGAAAAGGAGAAACACCAGCACCCCAAGCTAAAGAAGGTCTTCACCCACGTAAGGAGTTGTTATCTGTTTTGGTGGGATTTGAAAGGTTTAGTCCACTTTGAACTTTTAAACCCAAACCAAATGATAACAAAGGAGATCTACTGCAAGCAGCTTGAGCGGCTTAAGTTAGTGCTAGAAGAAAAATGACCATCTTTGCTTTCAAGACAAAAGGTGTTTTTCCATCAGGATAATGCTCAGCCACATACAGCGAGAATGATATTCCAAAGGCTGGAGCAGTGTGAATGGGAAATGATGCCCCAAATACCATATTTGCCAGACATTGCCCCATCTGATTATCATTTATTCCGCAGACTTCAAAATCATTTGGACAGAAAAAATATGAATTCTGTAGACGAGGTTAGAACAATACTGGAGAGTATTTTTTGTCACAGACAAGTGAATTTTGTAAGAGGGACCTTGCAAGTATAAAAAAAACTGCATTATTTATGGGATGACCCAATATATATATATATATATATATATATATATATATATATATATATATATATGCATATAATATACAGATATATGTATTTATATCTATCTATCTAAATATATATATATATATATATATATATATATATACCTGTGTGTGTGTATGTGTGTTTGTGTGCATATCTATCTATCTATCTATCTATCTATCTATCTATATATATATATATATATATATATATATATATATGCAATTTAGGAACCAATGATATAAGGTGAGCTGGCAGAATCATTAGCATGCAGGACAAAATGCTGAGCAATATTCTGTACATCTTTTATGTCCTAAGTTCAAATACCACTGTAGTCAACATGACCTTTCATCCTTTCAGGGTCAATAAAATAGGTACTAGTTGAGTACCAGGGTCAATGATCACCTTCTCTAAAATTTCAGGCTTTGAGCCTATAGTAGAAAGCATAATTCGTAAATGTTGAAGTGGTTTAGATGGGTCAAAAGAATATCTTGTTACAAGACCTTTTGCTTCAACAATTCATGTACAAAGTATAGATGCATGAAAAGAAAATAATCTCATTTATCCAACATAAATGAATAAATGAATGCCAAAACTATTAAGTATATGTGTAGGTGTATGAATGCATATGTGCATGCTTCTGAACAGGTGAACATGTCATGTGGAAACTGTTACACCTAATTCTTCCACCTTTCTGAATGTATCACATATACACTAATTTATTTTTGCAAGCCTTATCTATTCTTTGCATTCTCATGCATCATTATTATTGTCCTGTTTCTAGTCATGCATGACATTTCCTCACTCTCAACTTACAGGCAACACTATAGCCCAGTTTGTTTAGTTTGTGTCACACTAAATATACAATAATCTAAATAAAAAATTTTTTTCTTACAAATTTTTAAGTATATAAAGAAGAATATAATAGACAGGTAATAGAGGTGGGAGTATTAGCATGGGGATGTATGTGTGTCTTTGTGTCACTGCAGTTAATCAGTAGGTGGAGTGAGGTTCAGCTATGAATATGGCATATAATCAACGGTAAAACAAGTTTGATATGTAGTTACTAAAGTAGTTATTATTGTTGCAGTAGTTGTTTATTGTCAAATCAATTCTGATTGAGCAAACCTAATACTATTTAAAAATATCCAAATTGTAATGATAATAGAATTTCGAACTGAAAATCTGTCAATGTTGAAGCACCCCAGGGCAAACAATAATCATGGTGTAATTTTGTGTCGGTGTCGAAATGAATACATTGTTGCTGCTTCCAACTTGCAAGCAAGCCACATAGAGCTGGCTGTGGGACAAGCATGTAGTAGAGAGATCAAGTCCAACAATCTTGAGGGATTGACCCTGAGATTTGTTAACTGAAATACCAAAACTTAGTTTGACTGGAAACTGAAGCATCTTAAATTCAAATGGAATATTAGTAGGTTTGAGATGAATTTTTGGAATAAAGACATTTTCTCCTTTGTGACTACCTATTATGATTGTTGCTTGTAGGACATGGTGCTTCATGGAAGTAACAATTAAGTGACTTCCATTACACAGGTGAGATGGGTCAAGATTCCGAAATAACATAATGGAAGCACCTAGTTTTAGTGCCAAGTTATGTGGTGGCATTCCAGTAGGTTTAAGTGTGTTCAGAGATTCAACAAGGTATTGAACAACCTGATCTTGATCAACTGTTGTCAATTGATCAAAAAGCCATTTCTGATGTATCTGTTAACTTTTGAAGAAGTTCATGATTGAGTTTATCAACCATTTCATTAGTTGGAGCCAGTATAGCTCTTTCACACAGCCAGTTTACATCAGTATAATTGACAGATAAATTAGAAAATACTTTATCCATAAGATCCCTAAGAGAAAGTATCATATGATTGCATGTAATTTCATGTAGTTGAAGTCTTGAGTTGAATGTTAATATCCCATTACCAATCTTAAGAAGCTCGTATGATCACCTTGTAGAAGTACTCTCATGTTGCTTGTAAGATGAAGTTTTTTCAAATGTCTGCAATGGTACGATTTTTGTAAGCATGCATTGACCTCATCAGCATTTGACCCTTTGGGAATAACTGGCAACTCTTGATGAAAATCTCCTGCAAGAAGAACTGTTACTTCTCCCATGAGCATGCTATTGTTTTTTTTATGTCTTGGAGGGTACAGTCAAGTACCTCTAGAGCTCCATGATGTGACATAGTGCACTCATCCCAAACAATGAGGCAAGTTTGTTGGAGAACTGTTGCCATTGCAGAGTTTTGGGAAATGTTGCACATCTGAGATTCTTTATTGCAAGGTTCAGAGGGAGCTTGAGCATGGAATGAGCAGTTTTCTCCCACTGAGGAGGGTAGCTGCAATACCAGAAGATGCAACACTGGAAGAAGGACTGCAGGTGAAAGTAGCAAAAAGATCTGATTTTCCTCGCAAGGAATGAAGCCAGTATGCTCCGTTGGATGTGTAATGTCAATGTGAATACCCGTCAGAGTGTAAGTATCTTGAGAGAAAAGCTGAACATTAGAAGCATCAGTTGTGGCGTGCAAGAGAGACGATTGCGCTGGTATGGACATGTGGTGAGAATGGAGGAGGATAGCTGCGTGAAAAAGTGCCACACCCTAACAGTTGAGGGAACCCGTGGAAGAGGTAGGCCCAGGAAGACCTGGGCTGAGGTGGTGAGGCAAGACCTTCGTACATTGGGCCTCACCGAGGCGATGACTACGGACCGAGACCTTTGGAAATGGGCTGTGCGTGAGAAGACCCGGCAAGCCAAGTAAGATCGTTGCCAGTGCCCCTGGACTGGTTCTTGTGCGGGTGGCACATGAGATGCACCATTTTGAGCGTGGCTGTTGCCAGTACCGCCTGACTGGCTCCTGTAGGATTTTCGAGCGAGATCGTTGCCAGTGCCCCTGGACTGGCTTGTGCGGGTGGCACATAAAAGACACCATTTCGAGCGTGGCCGTTTTCGTGCGGGTGACACGTAAAAGCACCCACTACACTCTCTGAGTGGTTGGCGTTAGGAAGGGCATCCAGCTGTAGAAACTCTGCCAAATCAGACTGGAGCCTGGTGTTGCCATCCGGTTTCACCAGTCCTCAGTCAAATCGTCCAACCCATGCTAGCATGGAAAGCGGACGTTAAACGATGATGATGATGATGATGATATATGTTATAGCATCTTGTATTCATTTGTACATATAACAAGGACCATCTGTGAATGTAATGGGAGGATTAAAAGTTGCCCCATGTTTTGAATATCACTATCTGTCCTCAGAGCATCTAGGAAATGAACATAATTTTTAGCCCCTAACTTTTTGGATTGTTTCAAATGTAGAGGAGATGCTTACTCTCAACTTTAGCATACATATCAACCAGATATTGCCGAAATAGATCACGATACATGTGTAATTGATTTGATTGTTCTGGTCTCTTTAGATGTGTGAGTGTGTGTGTGTGTGTGTGCATGTGTGTGCATGTGCATGTGTGTGTGTGTGTCATCACAAAAATGTATGTATATTCACACACATATATACTCACACACATATACTTCTCAGTCATTGGCCTAAAATGTGTAATGAATGCGCAAACACACACACACACTCATGTAGAAAATGTCATGTTGTCATTGTGGTATAAAATGTTGTTTGCAATAGCTGACTTATAGAAAGATCATAATGTTAAATTTTTGTAATGCAAATATATAAATGAAAATAAAGTTTATTTGGTAGCCGAAAGATTAATCTTTTGATACCCCATATGTCACATACATATACTAATATATGTTTTTAATACATATACTAAGACAGACGCAGAGAAACATACATTCACGCACACCTCAGGTGTATCTCTGTCCCTCTGTATGTCTCTCTCTCTCTTTAGATATATGTGTGTGTGTGTGTGTGTGTGTGTCAGTCGTCACAAAAATGTATGTATACATCGTCAAACTCACACACATATACTTCTTAGTCATCAGCTTAAAGTATGTAATGAATGCACAAACACACACATTCAGAGACACATACAAAACTCATATAGAAAATGTGATATTGTCAATGTGGTATAAAATGTTGTTCACGATAGTTGACTAAAAGAAAGATTATAATGTTAAATTTTTGTAATACAAATATGTAAATGAAAATAAAGCTTATTTGGTAACTAAAAGATTACAGAACCTTTTGATACCCCATATTTCAAAATCGGCAACTAAGTTTTCGAATGCATAAGGAACATATGCACACACACACACACAAATTCTGCTTCATATTCTTTTATTCTTTTACTTGTTTCAGTCATTTGACTGCAGCCATGCTAGAGCCCCACCTTTAGTCGAACAAATCGACCCCAGGACTTATTCTTTGTAAGCCTAGTACTTATTCTATTGGTCTCTTTTGCTGAACTGCTAAGTTATGGTGAGATAAGCACACCATCATCAGTTGTCAAGTGATGGTAAGGAGACAAATACAAACACAAAAATGCATACATATGAATAAATATATAATCACTGCCAGCCGGTGTAGCACAAATTTTCAAATCAGACATGAACTTGGTACTCAAGATTTACAGACCTATCAAACCTAACAACTGAGCTAATTGTTTAGCAATTTAGATTATGTTAATTTCTGCATTGCCATAATTGAGTGTAATTATTTTTAGGTCATCTACTATGACATATCTCAAGCCGCCTGACCAATAGAAACTATTATATTTCAATTAGGATACAAATTCTTGAAGAATGTTAATTAGTTTATCAATGTTTTATGCGCAATGACTTTAGAGGGTTTGAAGTTATCTGTTTGTTTCTAATCTCACAGAGATTAAACATGTATGATTTACTACTACAAGTATCACCACCACTACCACTAGTACTACTGCTATGAGGATGCTGTATGACCAAATGGTTAACTCTTTTATTATCATATTTTTGTTGAAAAACACTGCCATTACGTCAATTTTTCAGGCAGTGAGCTGGTTAAATCATTAACATGCTGGACAAAATACCAAGCAGCATTTTGTCTGCCTTTACATTCTAATTCAAACGTCACTGAGGTTGACTTTGCTTTTCATCCTTTCAGGGCCAATGAAATAAGTACCAGTTGAACATTGAGGTCAACTAGCCCCTACCTGATAAAATATCAGGCCTTGTGCCTATAGTAAAAAGGATTATGTCAATTAAGTTTGAAAATAAGGAAGAGTTTAGTAAAATAGCATCATGATTAGCTGGTGTTGGGAATGTAAATCACAATGAAATTTTGATTGAAGGTTTTAATTTAGATCACTTAAATCAGGGGTTGCCAAACTTTTTCAACCATTGACCACCCCCTTTAGCCACTTCTTCTTCCGCATCAACCACCCTCCTCATTTAAAATATCTTAATACCCTACCCTACTGTACCATAATGATGGCAATTAATATGTTAGCTAAAATATATATGTACGACAAATTAAGAAATTCTATTGAAGATGACACACTTTTTTACGTTTAAAACTACGTGTACCAGTATACAGTATTAAACTTTCAATTTTTATGAAACTGTTTTCATGGTTAGAAAATGTGAAAAGCACATCATATTACTGGAATATCTTTTATTGAAACTGACAACATCAATGTGAGGGATGAGCATGGTGATCCTGAATCTAGGCATTGATATCAGGCTGAATGTTGGTCATTTTCAGTCTCAAATCACTTCGTTCCTCCAGGTTCAGGCAATTTCTCTGTTTGCTGAGGATTGCATTTGCACGGCTGAAGCCAGTTTCCACCATGTAAGAGCTGAGAAATGCCACAAGGAATGGCTCAGCTGCTGATCTCAAAAAAGTTTTCATCACAATATTGAAACTGAAATCAGACAGTTCACTGATAGAGAGACAACCATAGCATAAAGGACAGCATAGCATTCAAGTGATCAACATTCCTGCTTCACAAATCCAACACCTACAATGACTTACTAACAAAAACATTTATGAGATATATATTTAATATCTTATCTCTCCTAGCAGGCCTAGTCATTTCCATAAGCAAACACTTGACAGTCCGCATCCCCTCAATCACGCCTCTCAATCTTCAATTACAATACAGATTACAACATCAGGTCTCAAACGTTAGCAACAGCAGACTTCTCGCTGCAGTAAAAATTTATCATGCTTTCCTACATTTCATGGCGCTAAGTATTTCAAGCAGTTCATCTGGGTGAGCTGGTTTTTTGGAGACCAACCCCTTGGCTATCATTGACCCCTGTAATTCCTCGCCAAACTCTAGGGAGTTCCTCGGACCCCCTTTGGTGACCCCTGCTTTAAATCATGAAATTGGTACCATAGAACCAGGGGCAGTTTTGGGCAGGTTGTTATCAAATGAGTTAAGAAGTTTACTTCATAACCATGAAGTTCCAGGTTAGATTCTACTTGGTGGCATCTTGAGCAAGTTTCTTTTACCCTGGCTTCAGCTAGACTCAAGTTTTGGGTAGAAGAAAATTGAGTGGAATCCATTTGAATGGATTGATCCTGTAATTTAAGGTCTGGATTTGTCATGTGTCACATTGATCCTGCTTGAGTATTACCTTCAGAACATATGCGTCTGTAGAATGACCAACCACTTATCTGTTAATTCAATGTGCAAAAAGTACAGTTGGTTGAACAATGAAAATAATCAAAAATGATGAAGATCCATTTATTGTTGTTAGTTGTAATAGTGCAATGCAATAACAAGAGTTAGAACGCTGGACTAAATACATAGAGGTGTTTACAAAATAAATCACTGAAGGGAAATTACTCAGCAACACCAACCATTAAGTTGCGTTAACATATTTTAATACAGCGAGCATAGAAAATAGTTAATAATGATTATCATGCATAAGCAGATAGTGTCACCATCATCATTTAGCATCCACTTCTCCAAGCTTGCATGGGTCAGCTGGAATTTAACGAAGTGGATTTTCTACAGTCAGATATCCTTCCGGTTATAATATTATTTAATGCTAAACTGCTCACTTACATAACTAAAGGAGTTTTATTCAACTTTGAAAGATTATAGTATTAACATATCCTTATTATGTTCATGCTTCCTTTTGATCATCTTATTAAATCTCTGTCACTGTATTTCATATTGCCAGTGAGATAAGCTAGAGATAGCTTCCGTTATCTAGGTGACCAAGCCATTAGTGGAAGTGGATCCTCTGAGAGCATAGCTGTGAGAATAAGAATAGGCTGGGAAAAGTTCAGAGAGCCCCTACCATTGCTGGCAACAAAAGGCCTCTCTCTCAGGGTGAAAGGCAGATTGTATGATGCCTGTGTGCAAACAGCTATGCTACATGACAGTGAAACATGGGCTATGACAGCCAAGGACAGCTGTGTAAAGAAGTGCCGATCTCTAACTGTGGAGGGAACTTATGGTAGAGGTAGACCCAGGAAGACATGGGACAAGGTGGTGAAGCATGATCTTCGAACTTTGGGCCTCACAGAGGCAATGACTAGTGACCGAGACCTTTGGTGATATTCTGTGCTTGAGAAGATTTGACAAGCCAGGTGAAGTAGAAACCTTTGACATTATATTGTGCTTGAGAAGAAGACCTATCAAGCCAAGTAAAATCATAGTTGTAGCAACTACTGATGTCACGCAAATGGCACCCATGCTGGTGGCACACAAAAGCACCCATTACACTCTCAGAGTGGTTGCTGTTGGGAAGGGCATCCAGCATAGAAACCATGCCAAATCAGCCTGGAGTCTGGTGCAGCCTTCCAGCACTTGCTCAATGTGCCATGCAGCAGGAATGAACCCAGACAAATGTGGTTGGGAAATAAGCTTCTTACCACACAGTCACATATATTGTCAAGAAATATATTACTGGTTATGGCATATAGGCCTGGCCGGAATATTACTGTTCATTTTAAGCTGACTATTGCACTTGGCAATATTGATCACACACACACACATAATGAATTTGTGAGCAATAGTGTCATTAGTTATAGGTTTCCAATGAACCGATCAATGGTCCATTACATTTGGTGATGTCTGTACAATTCAGGATAAATATCAGAAAGTATTTTTTGTTCAATGCACTGATTTATTGACAATTTGTTACTGATGTGTATATCATTTATTGATATACACACATATGGATACAATGAGCTTCTACATAATTTTTAACTACCAAATTCCACTCAAAAGGCATTGGTAAGTACAAGACTATGGTATGAGGCACTTTTCCATGTCACTTTATACTGAGGCTGAGCCCAGAACAACACAGTTGCAAAACAAACTTCTTAACCACACAGCTATGCTTTCACCTAGGTATTTACTTTATTGGCAATCAAGATGTCATACTAAACTTGATTCTCAAAATAATTTACTTTATTCATTATATAAGGAGAGCATAAATGACCAAATTAATAGCGTACGAACAACCAACCAAAAAGTTAGTAATTTGTATCTTGTCGCAGCCATTGCCATGACACTTAGCATTTAACAGCAGAGTTCGTTTATCTCATAGTAAATACAGCAAAGTAATATATTGGGTCACCCCATAAATAATGCAGTTTTCTTATACTTCCTTTTATTTTTCAAAATTAAGATAAACAGTTATTTTTAAATCTAAAATATACTCTCCTTCATTTTCTACAATGTTCTTCCATCTATCTGGTAGACTTGCAAGGCCCCTCTTCCAAAATTCATTTGTCGGTGATGAAAAATACTCCTCCAGTACTGTTCTGACCTTGTCTACAGAATTCATATTTTTTCTGTCCAAATGATTCTGAAGACTGCAGAATAAATGATAATCAAATGGGGAAATGTCTGGCAAATATGGTGGGTGGGGTATCATTTCCCATTTAAACTGCTCCAGCCTTTGGAATGTCATCCTTGCTGTATGTAGTCAAGCATTATCCTGATGGAAGAACACCTTTCATCTTGAAAGCAAATATGGTCGTTTTTCTTCTAGCGCTGACTTAGGCCATTCAAGCTGCTTGCAGTAGATCTCCTTTGTTATCATTTGGTTTGGGTTTAAAAGTTCAAAGTGGACTTAACCTTTCATATCCCATCAAACAAATAACAACACCTTATGTGCTTGAATACCTTCTTTAGCTTGGGGTGCCTGTGTTTCTCCTTTTCCCTACCCACTGTCTTTGGCACTTGACATTTTTATAGAGAACTCATTTCTTGTCACCAGTCTCTATTCAGCCCAAGAAAGGTTCATTCGTGAGACGTGACAGCAAAGAAGAGCATACATTCACTCACTGTGTGCGATTAGACTTGGAAAGCTTGTGACTTTCTGATGACACACAGGTGTTGATGAAAGGGTGAATAATCAAATCCAAGCTTCTCTGCTAGTTCCTCAACAGTTACAATGGGATTTTGTTCCACGAGGGTTTACAGGACATCCTTGTTGAGTGCTACAGATCTTCCAGGACAAGGCTCATCTTCTAGGCTGTAGTTTCCAGCTCGGAATTTCTGGAACCATTGTTGACACTGGTTTATACTTATTGTCCAGTCCCCATATACTGCATATATTCCTTGCACTTTCTGTTGTTGCTTTATTGATCTCATAACGCAAAATATGCCAAATATGCTCCTTAATGATAACTAAATTCTTTGTTATATCTAAAATTAATTGAAAGAAACACAGCAGCTCAACAGAAATATGGTAACAAAAGGGTTAAAAACCAGTCTATTTGATTGTATGGACTATTTAAAATAATTTATCTCCAATTTATTTTTTCTCTTATAATGGATTGAATCCTAACATTAAAAGAAACAGTGTTTATATGTATAGAAATGTGTGTGTGTGTGAGAGAGAGAGAGAGCTTTCTGCAGTGTATTATGTTAAGGTTGAAACTTTATTTCTAAATAAACACAAGGAATATTGGTGTGACACAACTCTCCTCCAGACTAACATTATATCAACACTCCTATATCAACCATGTAACCTGCTCTAAACATGTTAAAGTTTATGCAAATAAAATATACAAATATTAGCTGAGTAGCCTGTTGTTATCAAGTTATTTTCACAATAAAATGCTTGTATTGCAATTATTTTTTTCCATACCAGACCATGTCTTTCCTGATGGATAGGTCTCTCAATCAGGATATATTTCTGCATTATTTTGTTTTTCCACTTGGTGCATAGATATAAAGATTTTTCTTGCTTCACACTTTTGAACATTCATTGTTAAGGTGACCATGGGTGAAACAGGGCTCTTCAGGGTGTAAACCGACAACCAAAAATGTTTGCCCTTGTGATTTGTTGATGGTCATGGTAAAACTAAGACTCACTGGAAATTGAAGTCGTTTGAAATGAAATGGGACAATGTCTCTTGAGTCTGTGTGATAGAGGCTTTTGTGCACTTTCCATCTAATCAACGCATCCTATGCTCAGGTCTCTTCTGTGTACATGTAATGGAGGCCCATGTTTGCATATCATCAAGTCTATTCCTTCTCTGTTCTGATATCACCTGAGCTCACCACTGATGCTTTGCAGAGGTCTTTCAACTGTCACCCTGATTTAGGTACAAAGCCAACAGTTTCAAGCGATGCACTCAGTCAATACTGGTGACCAGTACTTCATTTTATCAAATCCAAAAGGATGAAAGGCAAAATTGACTGTATTAGCATTTGAACTCAGAATGTAAAGTGCCAGAACAAATATCCAATGCATTTTTACCAACACTCTAGAAATTCTGCCAGTTCACAGCCTTGAGCCTTAATATAATGACTACAGCAAAATATTCATAATTTTACAGGTAGTAAGCAGTTTGTTTTTTAACATAAGTTAGAGGAGGAAGGGTAACTCCCATAACTTTTAACAGGGTTTTAATGATACGAGGGAAGAAGTTATCCTCATAATGGAGGCTTGATTCAAATGTTTGCAACAGGGTGGCTTCTACTAAAGGTATTTCAAAGGTCAAATGGTGGTATTAAACTAGGTAACAGATTAAGTCTATCTGTCAATCAAACTTCACTCACAAACTTGTAGTTGATTCAAAGCTATAGTAGAAAATACTTGCCCAATGTGCTATACAGTGTGATTGAACCTGAAGCCACATAGCAATAAAGCAAACTACTGAGCCATGCCTATATCCATCTTAGTCTGACAACCTTTTATCAATAAAGTTAGAAAGTATAATCAAGCAAATTATATTATGAAACTAATGAAATAATTCTTTTTTTTTTTTTATTAAATAATGTGAGTCATAGAATGTCATGAGTAAACAACTTGACAGAATACATAGGTAAATGAATAAATAAAAGAATAACTTGAGAACTGCTAAATGTTGATTTATTTTGACTAGTTACAAATACCAATTTTTGTAGGGGAAGGTATAGTTGACTTAGTAAATGTTACAGGTTATTATTTTGTTGACTCAGTGGTCAGGGGAATGAAAGACAAAGTCAATCTCAGTAGAATTTAAATTCAATAGAAAAAGAAATACATGCAATCCATTGAATGTATAATGTGGATTTATGTGGGACAAAAAAAAAAAGGCTTTAGATGATCATTTCATAGTAAAGTAATGTTATTATACTCAACATAAGTAAGCAAAAAAAAAACCAAAAAAAACCTGATTCAATTAAAATTACAAACTTAGTCATGAGACTAGTTATTTCATAATTTTTAATTCTGAAGAGGAAAAAAAGCAGAAATGGCAAGAGGACAAACCTGAAATTTTAATTAATTCTTTCAAATATTGGTACAACATTGATAATTTTAAGAGGAGGGAGTTAGTCGATTACAGTGACCTCAGTGCTTGACTGAGATTTATTAATAGCGAAAATTATAAAAGCAATGCCACTAAGTATTTTGTTTGATGTGCTAATGATTCTGCCAGCTTAACGCCTTGAAAATTCTAATTAAAATACATTAAAGAGTGAGTTTGATTTTTAGCAGTACAGTAACAATTCTGCACATGTTTTGGTCTTATTAAGTCTCATCAGTGAAGAATAACTTAACCATAACTGCTAGATCTTAGAATGACTAAAAAAAAATTGTGTGTGTGTGTGTGTGTGTGTGTGTGAATTAGCTGATGAATGCAGGATAAATGATCAGAAGTAATGAGCCTTCTTAATATTAGTTTCAAACTTTTGCACAAGTGCAGCAATTTTACGGAAGGGGCTAAGTTGATTACATTGATCCCAGTGTTCAGCTGGTACTTATTTTATTGACCTCAAAAGGATGAAAGGCAAAGTCAACTTCTGCAGAATTTGAACTCAGAACATGAAGACAAACAAAGTGCTATTAAGAAACTGTCCTTTACAAATCAGACATGATCTTGCAGTACAAGCCCATCCATCTCACACCAGTGTACAAGAGGTGAGAACATTAAAATGAGTGATGATAATAATAATTTTATAAGTAGTCAGATGCTCACAACTTGTTTTCAATTATTTCAGAAAAAATATGAGTGTCATAACTTCTTCTTTCAATTCCAATATGAAATAAGAAAAAAAATTTTTTTGCTCTAATTGTAGATTGAGAAATTGATTTCATAATAACATTTCTAAAATATTACGGAGATGTACTTGCATAGCAAGTGATTTGATCTGCGGTCGTGTGCTGAAACAAAAACAATCGCAGTGTGGAAGGTGTTTATAAGCCATTTAAAAACACACAAAAAACCGTTAGATTCACTTCAACATTTTTTTTACCTTTTACTCGATTTAGTCATAGGACTGTGGTCATGCTGGGGCATCATCCTGAAGGTTTTAGGCAAACAAACTGACCCCAGTACTTATTTCTAAAGTCAGTAACTAATTCTTTCGGTCTCTCTTTTGCCAAATTGCTAAGTTACAAGGATGTAAACAAACCAGCACAGGTTGTCAAGCGATGGGAGAGGAACAAACATAAACACTGACACACACACAAATTGCGGTACATATTCTAAAATTGGAACGATACAGAGAAGATTAGCATGGCCCCTGCGCAAGGATGACACGCAAATTCGTGAAGCGTTCCATATTTTCAAATCACGGTGGTGCACCAGCATGACCGCAGCCACTTGGCTGAAACACATAAATAAATATATATATATATATATATATATATATATATATATATATATATATATATATATATATATATATATAGGTGAGAAAGTTGGTATGTGAAAGCACGTGGTTGGATGTATAAAAGATAATAAGAGTGAAAAAACTACAGAAGGCTTGTGTTACTTGGTTAAAGTATATATCTAAATTATGTCAGAAAAATGTTAGAAAAATGTTAGAAAAAAGTTATAAAATCTTTTTGGTATATAAACATTGTATATATATATTACCCCGTCTCCATGTTTTGTCGTAAGGTCGCATTAGGTTCACCACGGGCTTCCACACAGTTTCCATTCATCAAATTCACTAACAAGGCATTGGTCAGCCTGGGGCTATAATAGAAGACACTTGCCTAAGGTACTGCAATGAAACTGAACTCGAAACCAAGTGGTTGCAAAGCGAGCTTCTTTACCACACAGCCATGGGCACTTCTTACATATGCATGATTCGCACTTTGATACCCTCATTATTACATAGCATAATGAATGACTCTGAATTCAATCCAAACCAAATCATTTTGTGTTTTAAATTTATTTGGTTATTGTTCTTTAGCCCTGAATTAAGCATTGCAGACCTATAATCAAAGATATTCTAGCGGTGACCACCCTTATAAATCTAAGCCGACATTGTCCAATGTGTTTCCTTTTTCGGATGTGATTTGAGGGAGATTTGGCTGCTATTTCTAACAGATCGAAAGTATAACAGCTCTTTCGTTGGCTCATACCTGTAAGGTATTTCAAGATGGATATCAACAGGAATAAAATCTGAATAAAAAATACAAAAGAAGTTAATAATCCAATAAATACCGAATACTTTTATAATAATTCTTTTTAAAAATATAGAAATATTTGAAACACCATAAAAACTGACAAATTCGTATTGGTGTGGGACGTTAGCCGACTAATAACTAAAAATTCATAGCGTGTTGAAATGACAGTATTAAAGATATTGATATTTTTTTCAACTATCTGTCTCACCTGTTAATACGGTTTTGGAAAAAGATATTTTCATTTTCCTTTTATATATATATATATATATATATATATATATATATATATATATATATATATATATATATATATATATATTATTTTGGAAATTATGTACGTTCTAACTTCATTTATGACAATTTTTAAAAAAATCTATCCCATACTTTAGATACTTGAAATATATAAGTAGGCATAATGATTTTGTGTTTCATGATTAAATATTGAAACTAATTATATAATTGCATAAACAATTACATGGTACGCAAATTACGCTTCAAATATTTCTTGCAATTAGACATACCGCTTTTTAGCTTAGAAGACATTTACTTTCATGTGTAATATTTTTCTAATTATAATTTGTTTTTATCTGATATTCAAAATATTTGGTCAAGGTCACTGACATGTTAAGAAGAATTGCAGTATTGCATATGTCCGAAGGGAAAAAGTAATCGATATAAAGAGAAAGTTTTAGAAATTATGTAGTAATTTTTGACGTAGGGGTGAAGTCTTAGACTTACAGAAAGAGAGGTGATAAGGAAATCGTGAAGTTTATGCCCTTGAAACATATCAACATTGATAAATTTGGTTTAGTTAAGGAAGTTAGTCGAGAAAGTCTACTTATAGATTTCGTAGTTGTCAAATTTATAACAGCAGCGCAATTGCGACATATTCCAGATTCCTTGAACAGGTGCCAATAAGTAGAGTTTCTAAGTATGAATTTCTAAATTACTGATATTTTCATTTCTTACCGTGATACATACATACATATGTATTATACACACACATATATATTATATATTACATATATGTATTTCATATATATATATATATATATATATATATATATTATACACACACACAAACATATATATATATATATATATATATATATATATATATATATATAGAGAGAGAGAGAGAGAGAGAGAGAGAGAAATATTATATATATATATATATATATATATATATATATATATATATATATATTGTGGTGCGGCCCTGAAAAGGGCTAAGTACCCGTTTCCCAGATGGAAACGGGTACTTGGCCATTTTCAGGGCTGCAGCACACGTCACATCGGTGCTAGAAACCAGAGAAACCAATCCCACCTAAGGCGTACTAAAATGGACAGCAGGTGGACTTCCGAGAGTCATGACACGGATGTGATCCGACCCCCACCTATAGTGTCAGGAGTTAGGGCCGAAACACTTTCTTAAAGGGAGTTTCTCCTCTGAGGAGCACCTGCTGTTACGCTCTCCCCGAGTTTCTTTCCACTGTAAATATTGTATTTATTTATAAATATTGTTTATATATATATATACTTTATTTAAAAGCAGCAGAAATATAACAAAAAAACCGTTACTCTGAGTTTCACGTTCCCGTTCATCGATGAACGGGAACGTGAAACTCAGAGTAACGGTTTTTTTGTTATATTTCTGCTGCTTTTAAATAAAGCATATTACTCTACCTCTGGTATTTGAGTACTCTTTTTTCCACCTTGTTGCACATTTCATGTGCTTACTCCGGTATATATATATATATATATATATATATATATATATATATATATATATATATATATAAAATACAAAATGGGACAAGAAGGCAAAACATCCGGACAGTTTGGTGATACAAAAAAACATCCAGATAGACGATACAAAGAAAACAAGGACGGCTCATTCGAAGTTTTCTTTCCTCGGTCGAGTACCAGATTATATATATAGATATCTTAAATTCACCCTTAATTTATATGGACTCGCCTAAACTGAAAAAATCAGTCACGTGTTTTTTAAGAAAATATACTAACAAACGATATTTCTAATAATAGGCAGACACATTCGTGTTTTAAATACTTGATGAAATACGTCATCTAATTATATAACGATATAAACAATTTCATTAACTTAAAAAAGCAACCCCTATTTGTTATTAAATACATATTTATTAATTAGACTGTCTTGTGTTTTAAAGAAGCCGTTAGTAATTTTTTTGTTATTAATTATTACTAATTGATTCTCTAAATATTTTGAAGTTACATAGTGCCTCTAATAAATTATACATTTACCATATGATTGTGATCAAATGTTTCACCACGTTAAATATTACCATATTTACTGAATAGCATGTCTTCAGTGATTTAACCGAAGTTTCACCTGTTACTGATAGATGTTTATCATCTACTTAAAATCACTTAATAAAATCACCTCTTATATAACGGGTTTTACTTCCGATAGTGTCTACATATTTTTCGTCGACCAACTACAGAAAATCCATTATTTTAATTTTAATCTTAATCTTTGTTTTAATCCCAGACCTTGTCATTATTATCGTAAATGTTTAGAGTCGATTTAGAAATAAACACCTATTTAAACGTATATACAATACCAATATAAATATATCACATTTTTGTAATATAATTTTATGAATGTGCGAAAAATATTTCGTAAATAATCTCTATAAAATGTAATTGCGAAACAAACGGAAAACCTGACCGTTTGGGCCTTAAGTTTTTTACATCAATTTTAAACCGGTGGAATACACTTTTGAAATACTGACAAATTGTTGGCATAACATTTATAGAAATACGGTTTCGTACATTATATAAAATCATTTAAAATTTTCGGTGTTCACAAATTTTGTTATGAAAAGCTTTATTTCTTAATCATTTGAATGTGAGTCTGCTTTTTTTAAAGTCGTTTTGGAAGAAAACTGCACCATGTAGTGTAATTACTTATTTTCGAAGCACTCTATCGACAAAAGAGAAATGAAACTGAGTCACTGACTCAGCTAAGACCCATATTGGTTATCTGAAAGAAAAAGAAAAAAACTTACACCACTTAGGGTTTGCAAGGTCACCTAGATACGAATCACATGTTACTGAGCGAAAACCGGTGTTTTCGACTTAACGAGTCGTTATTCCTAATACAAATGATTTCTTTTGACTAAGCGTACACATACATTAAAAACAATGCCTCTCATTTACGGAGATGTGAAAACAGAATGCTGTGGCATTCATGCTTTTCACAATTTCACCGAGATCTACTGCTTCCTCTATGGTGTTGTCCATCGTTGTTATTATAACACTATGTACCTCTGTTAGAAACTGATTTTGATGCTTAAAAAGTTGTGCAATACCACAAATTACATAATTACATGAAGTAATCGTTAAAGCGATATTTGGTTACTACCCTTTTGTTCCACCAGGGTGAACTTTTACCTTTTTTGAGGTCGATAAAATAAAATACCAGTCAGGTACTTGGGATCAATTTAATATTCCTATTAAGCAACCAAGATGTGAATGGAATTATAATAAAAGGTGCAAACATAATTTGTAATTAAGAAATTTGCTTCATGGAAATATAGTTTGGGGTTCAGCCTCTCTACATAGCACCTTGATCAACTGTCTTCTAATATAGCATTTCGTCGACCAAAGGCAGTGAGTAGACTTGATACATAAAAACTGCCGATCGCATACATCATACATATATACATACATCTATGTATGTATATATATGATTGTTTGTGCATGTGCGTGTCTGTGGTTGTTAATATATTTGTGCTTTTCCAAAGATTGTCTGCTGATTGTGTTCCTTCAAAGACGTGTGAAGGAAAAGATCTCTTACGTCAAAAACGAGTAAGAGTTAGTGACAGGAGTGGTTTAAAGCTACACTATCACCAGTAGTTTATTTTTATTTGGAAATCTTGAGATGTGAAATTTTAAAAAATGGCAGTTATACTTATAAGAAATAGATGATGATGACGATGATATCATTTCATGTCAGCTTTCTATGCTAGCATGAGTTGGATGGGTTGTCACACCCCTAGTCACTTTCCATTGGGAGTTACTGCTTCCAAAGTCTAGACAACCATTCATGTCATATGGGTTGGTTTCTAGAATTGGGTGTCCTTAATACCAACCACTTTATGGTGTAATGGGTGCATTTATTCATGATATAAACACTAGAGACGTTGAATAGTCCTCAACGAGAGAAAATTAGAAGGATCTCATAACTATTCTTTCTCTCCTCATACAGAAAACCATGTAACAGTATGAACTGTGGAAGGATCAATGATAACAGAAATGAACAACTGAAAAGGGAAAAGCAATGACATTAGGAAGAAACACATGTGTATACATATTTTCTATGTTTCCTAAAATTTCACAGTCTTAAGATTTATGACTTCGGATGGTACTGCTAGTGATTATGAGGTTTTAAACTAATAGTTCTCAAACTGGCATATGTGAACCCACAGAAGTATGCATATGAAATTATTGGGGTATTCCGATGAAATTGTTGGGGTAGGCAAGGTTTGTGGAATCAACTATATGCAACTCATGTCAAAAAAAAAAAAAAATGTGCAGAGTGTCTTTTATTGTTCCCATTCGTTTATTGTTGTGAATAGGGGCTTTTTGCAGTTTTTATAATGAAAAACAAATTTTGTTCAAGACTATCAATTGAGAATAATTTGTGTGCCACTGAAATTGTGCTGAGAATTGAATTACAAAATGACAAGGCACTTTATCCATGGTACAAGCAGTTCTGCCATTCACTGTCCTAATAATATCATGTTTCTAATTTAGGCCAGTACTTTTTTAAGAGGAGAGTGGGATGTTAGTAGACTTTATCAAGCCAAAGTAATCCTTCTTATTGAGGATATAAACTTTGAATTAAATTAAATTGGTTTCTTAAAATTGGCACAGGATTAAAAATTTTGGGTGAGTGAACAAACAATTATATCCCATTATTTTGCAGGTACTATATTTTATCCTCCTTCAAAGAAAGAAAGGCAAAGTTGACAACAGGATATGAACTTGTTAAGTTAATAAATAACACATGTTTATTGTTTGGTCTATGACGTCTGTATACTATATTATCTATATATAGTATGCTAGTGCTACAAGACATGATGAAGAGACATACCCAAAGAAAAAGTTTGACGAACCCTGGTTTAAACAAGTAGACATAATTAAGTATATAACTGTACTGAATCTATACTTTATACATACACACACACACACACACACATACATACATAAATACATACATACATACATACATATATATATATATATATATATATATATATATATATATATATATATATATATATATAATAAATAATAGGTGTGGTAAGTAGTTTCCTTACCAACCACATGGTTCCAGGTTCAATCCCACTGCGTGCACTTTGGGCAAGTGTCTTCTACTACAACCTTGGGCCAACCAAAGCCTTGTGAGTGGATTTGGTAGACAGAAACTGAAAGAAGCCTGTTGTGTGTATATATATATATATATATATATATATATATATATATATATATATGCATATGTTTGCGTGTCTGTGTTTGTCTCCCCACCATCACTTGACAACCGATGTTGGTATATTTACGTACCCGTAACTTAGTGGTTCAGCAAAAGTAGCCAATAGAATAAGTACTAGGCTTACAAAGAATAAGTCCTGGGGTTGATTTCTTTGACTAAAGGCGGTGCTCCAGCGCAACCGCAGTCAAATGACTTGGCCTTCGTAGGATTTTCGAGCGAGATCGTTGCCAGTGCCCCTGGACTGGCTCTTGTGCGGGTGGCACATAAAATACACCATTATGAGCGTGGCCATTGCCAGTACCGCCTGACTGGCCTTCGTGTGGGTGACACGTAAAAGCACCCACTACACTCTCTGAGTGGTTGGCGTTAGGAAGGGCATCCAGCTGCAGAAACTCTGCCAAATCAGATTGGAGCCTGGTGTTGCCATCTGGTTTCACCAGTCCTCAGTCAAATCGTCCAACCCATGCTAGCATGGAAAGCAGACGTTAAACGATGATGATATATATATATATATATATATGTAATACAAATAATAAATGAATATATGCATATATATGTACATGTATGTACATACTTACATCTACCTCTATATATAGATGCATATCTGGGTACAGGACATTGCAAACAAAGCGTAGACAAAATGATAAACGAGTACAGAAAACACACAGACCACATAGGGAACATCTCCTTCATCAGCTGCCCCCATTCCAACACAGGCGTTTCGAAGATATATATACATACATATATGGGTACAAGACATCACCAATGGTGCATATAACATAAAATATGCAAACAAATGAGGGGAAAATGAGTGAAATACATAAACAACAAGAAAAAAATGGAAATCAGGATGAGTAAACACAGAGAGAGGAGCCTTCATCAGTTGTCGGCTGTCTATCCTCTCCTCATTTCAAGTATTCAACAACAATATCAGTCTTTAGAGACAGTTGCTCCCATAAATTCTAAAATAGAATTTAGGATTTATGGAGGGTCAAATTTGGGAACAAAAAAAAAAAATGACAGTGGAAACATACAAGGAAACCAAATGAAAAAAAAACATGGAGAGTCATTAGACCAGAACAAGAGGAAAATAGTGAACGCTAAAGCGAAAAAATAGAAGAGAGAGAGATAAGCACGCCTGTGCAGGAAAAGAAAGATGAACAATGGTCACATGTGAGCAATGAGAGAGAGAGAGAGCTGAAGAGTCATTTCTCTGCGTTTACTTGTCCTGTTTTCCATTTTTTTCTTGTTGTTTATGTATTTCATGTTATTTGCACTGTTGGTGATGTCCTGTACTCATATATGCATGTATATATATACACACACACACACACACACATATATATATAGATATATTATTGTTAAAGAGGACAACAAATATTAAGGCAAGACAAACATTTCAAGTCATATACAATATTATTATTGGAAAAAATTCAAAGTCTTACAGCTGTTTCTGGGATATTCCGTCATCAGAGACAAATAGGGAAAAAATAGGGAAAAAAATAGGGAAACAACAGGGAAAATGAGAATAGTATATATTGAGATGACAACATAGAGGAAGGGAGTAAAAGAATAAGAAGATGGAAAGAAAGAAGAAAATAGAAGCATAAAAAGTTCATAGTTCAACTTTCTGAAGTTATAGAAACAAGAGCATGAGTCCTTAGGTGCAATCCTGTGTAGATCCATGAGCATAACTCCTTAGGTGCAATCCTGCATAGATTCATGTGGGTTAAAATTCTGATATAGTAGACATCTCGAGAAAAAAGACGTGAACATATCAACGTTCAATAACAGAATGGTAGAAGGGGTGGCTATTAAGTGGTAAAAGTAAAGAAAAGAAAAGAAATAGAAAGAGAGGTAGATAGACTGAGGGGAGGAGATTTTAAGGATTGGTTATCCGCTGCATTGGAAATCTACAATGGCTCCATAACTACCGACTTGGCTATATATATATTATATTATTCATTAGTTAATTGAACGCAACACATCCATTTCCAAGTATGTGTATGTATATATATATATAAATATATATATATATATATATATATATATATATATATATATATATATGTGTGTGTGTGTGTGTGTGTGTGTGTGTGTGTGTGTATGTATGTATGTATGTGTATATATGCATCCAACATTTTTGTGGCAACCTCTTCTGCACTATGTCTGAAACAGCTGTAAGGGTATTATATGCATAAATTTTTTGTTTCTTCTCTTTCAATTACAAGGTTTTACCTGTGAGTCTACCTGTTTATATCACAACTATTATGAACCTAACATAGTGGAACTTTCACTGATCTTCTGTAATTGATACTCCTTTATGGATTTGTTTTTTCTCTAAGTGTTGTTAATATGTCATAATCTGACCCAATATCTGATTTACCTGTCTATCCTTTTGTTCTGTTATACATACATTTATGTGTGTGTGTGCGTGTGTGTAGGTGTAGTGGGAATGGAGAGTCTTGAAGATGACCCAATGTCTGGATGACCTGCAACTGCCACTACTAAGGAAAACATTGACAACATATAGTGATGGAGGACAGGTAACAGACTATAAATCAGTCAATGCTATTTAGTATATCCCATGTGAGAGTTTAGAATATTCTGCAACATGAACTTAACATGACACAGGTTTCCGCTTGGTGGGTGCCATGGCTTCTGACACTTGATCATAAGCACTCCAGGCTGATCACATCACGGAAGAATCTGACATTGTTTGAGGCAAATCTAGCTTTTTTCTTTGAATGTTTCTTAACCCAGGATAAATGTTGGGTTTATCACTTTGAGCTACAGACAAAGAGACAATCCATGCAGTAGAAACATACCTCCTCACCTGCTCTAAAGAAGGTCATGGTCATTTAATCTGCAGCGAAGGTGCTGGCTTCAGGTTTTTATGATACAAAAGGCACAGTGTTTATTGAATATCTTCAAAAGGGCCACACAATCAATGGCGAGTACTGTACCAACTTGCTGGGGCAGTTACAAAAGCTATCAAGATCAAATGAAAGGAGTCTTGTTTCATCAGAACAATGCTCCAGCACATAAGCCCTTGGATTAAATGGTTGCTGTGCGTGACTGTGGTTTCCCAATTTTCCTGATTTGGCCCAATTTGACTATGATTTGTTCACCAACATGAAAAACACCTGGCTGGGAACCAGTATCACTGAGATAATGATGTCATATCTGCTGTTGATGACTTTTTTGACCAACAGAATGAAAGCTTCTTCACCAATGGGATTCAAGCACTGCAACACCAATGAAAGAAGTGCGTGGACCGCAAAGGGGACTATACTGAAAAATAAACCTCATTTGGTCACATTCCATGAGAGTATTGCGGTCAGCCTATGAACTTTGCAGCTAACCTGAAAGACGGAAGATGGAATATACGAGAATTTATTATTAATCATGACAATTGTTTTGACACATTATATAGATAATAATAATAAGCAGAAAATAGGTACGGCAATCAAAGACCTATAGGACATAAACACATTTCAGTAAAATGCTGAAATAATTACATAGTCAATAAATGCCTATTTATTGCAGGACACTGATGAAATGAAGATAAGATAGCATAACTCTTATGCAATTATTTTGACATTTTGCTGAAACACATGTGTGTCCTATAAAGCAATGAATCCCATGCTTATTTTCTAGTTGTTATTATTATCATTTCTATTATTTGGTTCATATTCCAAACACTAGCCTATCCTGAGGTTGATTCTCCACATTATACTACACTGGATACTGGAGTGAAATGTGGAACCCACTATTGAGGTTGATCTTTGACTATGTGTTGCACTTTACTGTGCCTTTTTATATGTGTGTGTGTGTGTGTGCATATACACTTGGGAAAGTTTATACAGACACATACACACATATCATCCTCACCATTGTGATCATTATTTAATGACTATCTTCCACGCTGGAATGGGGTTGATGGTTTGGTAGAATTCAATAAGTCAGCATTGAATTCCAATGTTTACTCTGGCATGGTTTCTACATTTGGATGTCTGTCTTAAGCCAACCACTTTCACACTATGAATATATATATATATATATATATATATATATATATATATATATATATATATATATATATATATGTATGTATATATATATATATATATATATATATATATATATGTATATATATATATATATATATATATATATATATATATATATATATATATATATATATATATATATGTATATATATATATATATGTATGTAGGGGAGAATTCACGAAAAAAACAACACACGAAGACAGGTGGTGTAAACAACAAATAGATGTATTAGTTTAACGCTCAGGAATAGAGAAAGTCTTTGACATTTCGAGCTACGCTCTTCAACTGAAAGGAACATAAAGAAATAAGGAGAGAAACAAGGAGAAAAAAATATAAATGTAGTGGTCAGCAATCTATCATGGTGAAAAATATATATGTATGTATATGTTTATAAATGAAATGTTTTAAGAGGAAAATTAGGTGTAAGAAGCATCAGATGTTGTATGCAAGAGAGATGACTGTGCTGGTATGGCTATGTGGTGTGTATGGAGGACAGCTGCTTAAAAAAATGCCGATCTCTAATTGTGGAAAGAGTAGACCCAGGAAGATGTGGAACGAAGTGGTGAGAAAGGATCTTCAGAAGCTGGGCTTCACTGAGGAAATGACAAGGGAGTTGTAGTGATTTGCTGTACTGGAGAAGACACATCAAGCTAAATAAAATAGTGGCCATTCCTACATATAGACATGTCCTTTGCAGGTGCTGGTACCATGTAAAATACACTCATGTCAGTGTTATGTAAATGCACCTGTACCAGTGGCACATATGAAGCACCCGGCACATTCTGTAAAGTGGTTGAGGGCATCCAGCTGTAGAAACCATGCCAAAACAGACAATTCTCCAGTTAGCCATCTCCTGTCAAACTACCCAACACATATCATGATGATAATGATGATCTGTATATATATTTATTAATTCATAAAAGAATATAAGGATAAAAAATCATGATTTTTATCAAGTAGTCAGCATGCTCTGTGTATTGTGTTGATAAAAGAAAAAAGTTTATTTTTTGCTTTAATCCAGAAATTAGAACCAATTCACAATTAATGTGTGGTCTTTTTAATTTTCTCTCACTAGCCCGCTTTCAGCCATGTGTATATTTAGCTGGAGTTTTTGAAGGTATTGGCACTTCAAGCATGCTGGAGACAGGTCGTTTTCACACTATCTCCCTTGATATAATTAAATAAATAAATATATATATATATATATATATATATATATATATATATATAATAAATGCTTGTTCTTGTGTATAGTTATATATAAAACAGTAAAACATTAACCTTTTTCTTCCTATATTTCTATTGAAATACAGTACTTCATTTCAACTAATTTTGAAAAATAATGAAGTATGTTGTAAAACAGTTCAAATGCTTTTGATCTGTGTCAGCATAATATAATAAAGTATTCCCCTGAAAAATCATTGCGGATCTGTACCTAACATCCACTGCAGCAGATGCAAATATCCACAATAATAAAACATGTAGGGAACAAGTGATATAAATTGCACCTTATGTTTATATTTTTTCTTATATTTGCTTTGAATACCATAACTGGTAATACTACTAAGCACAGTAGTAGCTACACCACTTTGCTTAAAGTGAGCTGGATGATGATACTCTACACAGAGCTCTTTGATTTGGTTCTGTTTGATCAAATATACTAGCTTGGTGCTCTTAAATTGGATTAAGTGTACTATCCAAGAGTTCAGACCATAGAGAACTAGAACAAATACATGCGGCATCTTTTCCAATTCTGCCAATCACTCTAGATCTTAAATTTGATACAGTATACTGTCTTTAAGTAGAATGAAGAACTATAACATGATTATAAACTTGCATTACATTGGCAAACTTTTGGATCATGCACTAGCCTATTATTATTAATATTATTATTATTATTATTATTATTATTATTATTATTATTATTATTATTATTATACTGCATTTCATTTTATGATTAGTTTTCTGATTTTTATATTTTGAACAACAGAATCTGTAAAAAAAAAATTTTGGCCAAAACGTATTTCATGATATTTTCTTCAGCAAAAAAACTTTTCAAAATCTATCGTTTTGTCTGAACTGTTTTGTAACAATTCAAAATGGCTACCTAATGAATGGCAATATTAAACGAACGTTGTTATGTAGTTTTAACGACAGAATTGTATTATAGCCTAATGACAAGCTGCGTATGTGTGTGTGTGTGTTCATTTCGTCTGTCTTTACATTCTGATTTCAAATTCCGCCGAGGTCGATAAATTAAGTACTAGTTGCGTACTGGAGATCGATCTAATCGACTGACCCCTCCCCACAAATTTCAGGCCTTGTGCTTAGCGTAGAAAAGATTATTATTATTAATAATCGGCTGAAGTGATAGAGTGACTCAAGGGGGGGGGGGAGAGCTTCGTGCATTGACACTTGTTAGACACAAAGCCTGAAATTCTGCAAGGTGAGGGTAGGTCGATTACATCAACCTCAGTGCTCAACTGGTACTTATTTTATCGACCCCGAAAAAATGAAAGGCAAAGTCGACTTCGACGGAATTTGAACTCAGTACATAAAGCCGGATCACGATTATTATCTTTTTTTTTTTTTTACAGGAAAAGAGCATTATTTTATTAAACATTATTTTCTTTTCATAATTTTCTTTTATACATCGATTGTTGCATATTCAAAAGCATACTTAATTACATAAATATTCCACATTAAAATGTATATCCTAAACAGAAGAAAATGTAATCATGAACGAAGAAAGAAAAGAAAAGAAAAAAATCTCCACACTAAGTGCACGCGCACTATAAGGATCAACGAGATTTATTGAACACACTCGCGGTATTACCGTGGACGATGTAAGGTTAACGCATTGGAACAGACAAGCATTCTAACTGGTATTAATAATTAAAGAATATATTCAGTATATATAATACTCATGTTTCGGGTTATATTTTCCTGTTTGTATCATCAAACTGACGGTGTTATTAGAGATATTCTAATGGTAAAAAAAAAGACAATGTCTACAATATGCGTTTGTCTAACTCTCTAAAAATCATTCATTGTCGAGAATGGGTGTTACTCTGTCTCCCTAAATGCCATTGCCTAATAAGCAGTCGTAAATCCTCAAACCTCAATCAGCTTTTGATTAAAAAAAATTCTTCGTAGTTGCAAAAGGCTTGTTCTATAGTAAATACAAAAAAAATCAACATTTACACACAAAAAAAAAAGCTTATTTTGATTATGAAGAAATGATATTTTCCTATTATCAAATCCTGAACATAAACCGATTTGACTTGAAACGAAAATGTTTGTAGAGTTGCTGGAAGTTTATCTTATCGTGCAGTACCCACCGAATTGTTTTTTTTTCTTCAGTATGTAGTAAATATAATCAACTTCAGATGGAAAGTATACATTTGCGAATGTATGGCGGGCTTTGAACACATAAGTGTAGGCTCAAAATTAAATAGATAACTTACCCACCCCCTTAGGACATAACTTATAGGACTACGAGAGATTTATGATCCCTAATTTCTATCTCGAAAACGACTGGTAGAAATAACAGCAAAATCCCTATAAATCGCATCAAGCCGTCTAAACGAAGGACATAGATAACGAGCCTTAGACATGTCGGATAAAAGACGAAGTGGTTAGACTTGGCAGAATCAAGAAAAACACAAAAAAAAACCACATGGAAACGTAATAGATTTAATATTTTTTGTTTCATTGTTTTATTTAAAGAAGGAAACGTAATTTTTTCGCATACGAATGCCATTATGTAAATTGTATTGTCACCGTATCTAAGTCATGTATTCAAAATATCTGTTTAATGTTTGAAAAATCTAAAAGAACAATCTTTTTCCCGAATCACAAGAGTCAATCGTGGTCAGTGCTTATTCCCGGTGCTCATAATATTAAACGGATGGCAAGCATTGCTTTGTATAGGATTCTTGTCTACCACCGCTAGATTTTTTTCTGTGAAGAAGGCGGGTTTGAACTCATCAATTCTACAGAGAAATACCTATTGTTGTAACCCATTTAAGTATACTGAAAAAATTCAAGTGTCATGACCTCGGGTGATGCATTTGCGGTAACATGATCCTAATCTTTGATCTAGTTTATTTTCTCTGCTACACGAACAAATTAACTTCAAAATTTCCCCTCTAATAAAGAAACTCGAGTCTCATGCCTATACAGAATAGAAGGTAGTTGTAAAGCCCAGACCAAGCCTGATCGACGGATTCGTGTAAGATGAAGGCAAAAATAGTTACAAAAAGGTTAAAGAACATCGTTACATTTCATGTACATATCAAATAATGAAATAATTAATTTACCGTAAATTATTGTATGAGTAGTTATAAATATATACGGAAATTTTACGGCAAACTATTATTTGTTTAATTATTTCATTATTTGACATGTATATGAAATGTAACGATTTTCTCTAACCCGTATTATGCCTTTTTGTAACATTATTTTTGCCTTCGTCCAACACTATCTGCTTGATCAGGGGTTTACAACTGCTTACAGGCATGAGACTCGAGTTTCTTTATTAGAGGGGGAAATGTGAAGTTAATTTGTTCATGTAGCAAAGTAAAGGAATTAGATCGAAGAGTTGTTTCACTTAACTTTTAATAGTAGTCTACTTAAATAGGTTACTACAAGAGGTATTTCTCTGCCGCAAGCAGTGATAACATTGTACAATTGATGAGTAATTCGTTAGTTTATGTACTAAGTTCAAACCCGCCACCTTCGTAGAAAAAAAAACATCTATTGGTGATAGACCAGAATCCTGTACAAAGCAATACTTGCCATCCATGTAATATTATGAGCACCGGGAATAAGCACTGACCACTATTGACTCTTGTGATTCGAGAAAAAGATTGTTCTTTTAGCAATGGAAACTGGTTTCAATCTGATAAAGTAATGAATCAAATATCTATAATTGGTTAACACAATGTAACTTCACCAATTATAGATATTCAGTTCATTACTTTAAATGAATTAAAATTCGAAATTCTTCTTATCAAACCCCAGCTTAATTGTAAACACAATATTTTGACAGACAGGTAACCGTCGAAGGGTTAAAATAATTTCTCGATGATAATTCAGAACTCGATTCCAGTTTCTGTTTGGAAATATTCTGTATCTCTTATGTCCCTGAAAAATGCAAGAATATCATTATATTCCATTCTCTTTTCCTTAAATTATTTACCCAAGCCAGGAAAAACATCTGGGTTGTCATTTCATGGATGATGGGAAAAGGCGCGATAGACTCTCACTTCGCTCTTGGGCTTGAGGCAGATGCCTAGTATGGGACACCACTTCGCTTCGTCTTGTAATGGAGGTGGGCGTCACTGCAGTCATAAATGAGCGAAAGAAAGTACTCAAATACTATAATCTGTCGATAGAACTCATAGCTTTTTAAACAATGGTGGATTTGGAGGAGGTTTTTTTTCTTTTTTTTTTGACATTGTTTTAGTGTCCGCCTCATTGAAACATCAAATGATGTCCGGAATGTGTCTGGATGTACCAGCATCTCAACGTGGCGATTACCTGCAGTTAGTTATACTGCCAGTTTTCCCTGGCGTAATGTGCAATGAATTCGAGTGTGCATGCTTCTATTTTGATCATTTATGGAGATCCTTTTTCTTTCTTTAGTTTCAGGATAATATTCATTTAATCACTTGGATCCCATTTACTTAGAACTCTTTCAGAATAAATTAAATAAATAATATTTTATATATTGTGAAAGATAAAATGTTTAACATTTTATTTTATTTGTCTTGTTAGTGTCAAATATATAAGTTTGCCTCGTCGCTTATTCCGATTGTTTACAAAATAAACCTCTCCGAAACCTCGTGGTTGATTGGCGCGAACATTAAGCCGGCGCACAATCAGCTGTCTACTATTTAGTTTGATCCTACGGTTCAAATTGATATAATTGAAATAAAAAAAAGAAAAGATTTTTAAAAATCTGTTCTTGATACAAGAGGGTACTTTGAACTGATATAGCTACAGAAATGCAACAGTATATTCTTCGATCTAGAAAGTATTTTAACTACAAGCTATGCTGATAGTTGAAATAAAAACAATATTATGAATATAGCCTGACGTAACTGGTCGATAAAAATCGTTGCGTTGGCATTAACTCCGTGCAGCTGTGCAGTTCTTATTGATATATTGAGTTGTTTTATCGTTAAAATAATATGTAATCATCAGGAGTTTGAAAAAACAGATTTAGAAATAAAATTAGTTATTTGAATTTGCTTGGATGCATTATTTTCATGTCTTTATTTAAATCCATACAAGCACAGAATTTTTTTTGTAGACAAGTTTTAAGTTTACACCGCTCTAATTTCCTCAGTTGCAATTTTCAGGCGGGAAATTGAAAAGAAAAAGTGATATTAAAACTTTAAGAATTAATTCGTCATAAGGTATTAACATACACGCAGCAATGGATCACTCTGGATTTAGAAAAAACAATCAAAAGAACTTTGTAATTAGCTCTAAAGTACCTGATGTAACGAAAGAAAAACCGTGTTGGCTTGGAATAGATGAAGCTGGGAGAGGCCCGGTTCTAGGTATGTCAGCACAACAGTTGTTTGATGTCATTCTTATTAACGTTTTCTTCGTCTTATTTGGTCATAGTTCTGTTGGAACATATATGTGTTGTGATTTAGATACTCTTTATAATATTTAGAAATTTTCTTCGTAAATTATGTGATTAAATTTTTCGTTGTATATAAATCGAATTGAGCATTGATTTATAAATTGGAGCCCTCTCCCCCCCGTTTTTACAAACTGGATAGGGGAAAAGATAAATCAATTGGTTAGACTTTTATGTATTAACGGCATTTACTTTGTTACTACAAGAGGTATTTCTCTGCTGCAAGCAGTGATAACATTGTCCAATTGATGAGTAATTCGTTAGTTTATGTGCTAAGTTCAAGCTCGCCACCTTCCTAGAAAAAAATATCTATTGGCCGTAATCAGAATCCTGTACAAAGCAATACTTGCCATCCATGTAATATTATGAGCACCGGGAATAAGCACTGACCACTATTGACTCTTGTGATTCGAGAAAAAGATTGTTCTTTTAGCAATGGAAACTGGTTTCAATCTGATAAAATTTACTTTGGAAAAGTCAATAAATAACGCATTTGTCTGGAATAAAAAGGCGAAGTAAAAACAATGTTGAAACTACAGTACGTAATGCACAAAAAACAAACAAACAAACAAAACTGTTGAAATGCATTTTCTAACTGCGAATAGATTTTCACTTAATTGCAAGTATCTGCAGTTTTTCACTCTTATTTTAATGGGTTGAAGTAAATAAGCAGAAACAGTATTTAAATATTTAAAAACAAATATATAAAATTCTTGAATACTAAGTCGCATATCCTCAATTTTTGTAAAGGTTGACCATAAAAACATGTACCTGATAAAATGAAAATTTAATTTTAATAGCGGGTGTGCGAGCGTCGTTTTGGAAAACCAAACAAGTCACTCTATCTTAGGATACTTTATGCATGGAGAACATGTAGTCAAATAGGATAATGTAGTGAGTTGAAAAATTTTGTTAAAATTATACTACGAGAAAAATAGAGAAATAATGGCTGGGGTAGTTGAGGCTGGGAACGCAGATAACCAGTTATGCCTACTGCATAAAAAGTTAATAAGAAAGTATATTTTGGCATAGTTGATGTAGTAAACTAAGAATTATAAACTTTCACTCTTAGCGACAAGAACACTTATTATCTGATTGATTCTGGTCAAAACAAGTAAGGGAGACAGGCATAACTACAGGGACATCCCGGTATATGAATTAGGCTGCTGTTGGAAGTGAGTCTTATCTTTAGCAATGTGGTGACAGTTCTAAGCCCTGTCAGCAAAGTATAATCAATCAGTTTTAATGATTAATTCTTATCAAGAAAGACAAGGGAACAACTACAAAATTCATCTTAAAAACTGAATGAAGTCCTGCTGGATGTAACAAATCTGATATCTGGTAAGTGTGGTGATAAATTCTGGACATGTTTCATCTAATCAGAGCTTCCTTCAACAAAGCATAATTTAACCAGTACTTGGCAGTTCCTGGACGACTGAGAGAATAAAGATTTTAAGTGATTAAACATTCACTGAATAGGCAATCTGAAATAATGACTGGGGGAAATTTTCCATGGATGTTTTCTGTATTAAGAACATATAGTTGGATTGGTGTAAGTAAGTACTATCTTCAGTTCTAGGACTCTTTGGGCTAGTTACCATGGTATATAAGTGACCAAGATCTCAGCATTTCCTCTGAATAGGACCCCAGTCCATTACAAGGTTATTTATTTACAGCTGAGTGGACTGGAGTAATGTGAAATGAAGTGTTTTGCTCAAGAACACAATACTCCCCAATTCAGGAAGCAAAACCATGTTCTTGTGATTGTGAGTGTAGCACCCTAACCACAAACCACATGCCTTCACTTGGGTGTTAACATACATAATTAATTTGGCACAGTAACATTAGCTAACTGTTTCAAAGATAATTCATGACTAATTTGTTAGCTTGCTGTCTTATTAGCTGTTGATGTGGTATTATAGTTTAGAGAAGAGTAGGCATTGCCACTCTGATTTGTCTTTGATATCCTGCATAGAAATGAAGTTTTGAATGATGCTTACAACCCAATGCTTTAAGTAACTCCTCACAAAAATGAAATTGATATCAAATTTATGTCTGGTAAATATTCTCTTTGAGTGAAGAAAAATGTCTTAATTTTTTTCTCTGAATCCTCAGAGTTGACTACATTTTCTAATTTGAAAACAGCAGTAGATATTTTGGTCCATAATTTTGTTTTTTCAGCAATTTGTTGCAATGATTTGAACTAGCTAAAGAATATACTTTACTGCACTATTTGTATAAGCACATCAGCACCACCACTCAGGGCTGTTTCCTGTCCCCTAAACTACTGGCAAGACACAGCTTTTTGACATCCTTAGGACTGCATCCAGGAAAACACTGGTGATTTCAATTACTCAGAGATTGATTGGGAATCCTTTCACTGGCTGCAAAGCACAAATGATTTTCTTGACATAGTACTGGATTCATACAGGTCTCAAGCAGTCACCTCCACCACAAGAGGTAACATCACTTTGGATCTGTTCACCATTGCTCCTGAAGCTGTTATCAGCATAACTGTCAGAAAACTTTTAGGCAACTCTGACTGCACTATGATCATTGCCAATCAGTCTCTTGTGGGTAGAAAGAAATCCACCATCCCTCTAGACTGCTTGCTTTTATAGGAAGCCTTAATGTACTGAATTACGCACCCAAACTGCTTGCATTTCATGATTCTAGAGATATCAGCACACCCTTAATTTAATCTGAGTCGTATGCAGAATATCTACTGCTTAAACACATTAGAGACCCCAAACATGCAATATGGGAGATCGCAGCAGTCCATCTTGACAGGAAAGAATAAAGGATGCTGAACATGAATTCAGATTACACAGAACAAGATAATAGAAGGTGCAACAGAGTGTCCAACCATATTAAGCAGGTGACTAAAAAAGGCAATACTTGAACAACATATAGCAATCTATCCAGATAATAAAGTGTTTTGGAAATGTGTGCATTCAGAAGAGAGGCCTCATTCTCTAGTTGGCCCTTTTTGTAATCCCCACACAGGTCAGATTAATGGTCCCAAAGAATGTGCAGAACTTATTGGCTGAATGTTATACTGGCATTTTTATTGTTTAAAATTCAAATTCCAAAACATTTGTTGCATTTACTCCTGCAATACTGCACAAATGTATGCACAACTATGCCTCCCCTGGTTTTGATGGGCACTTCCTGCTAACTAGCTTTCACTACTTTTCAACTTCACTTTCATAGCTGTGTTACCCTGGAACAGTGGAAAATTACCAGTATTATTTATCCCCCTGTTCTAAAACTGAGCACAAATCACCTGTTAAGTACCATCCAGTCAGTCTCACAATCTATATTGCCAAGTTAATGGAGTCCTGTATTCGGATGACTCTTGAATCTCTGGAACTCTCATAACCTTATTCATCCCTCATTGAATTTATCTCCAACTTCATCTGCTGCAGCCAACTCAACAAATTTCTTGAAAACATCACCTGAATAATAGTTGGCAGCTCATGGATGGATGTTATCTGTCTCCACTTCACCAAAACCTTATTGGGAAATTTTCTGCAGTGGGTAAGGAAGGCCAATCTTTATAACTGGTCGAAATCCTTCGTTCTAGGTTGAAAAGAGGTAGTCATTATACTAGGACGACATTCTACAGCTTTTGTGATGACATACGGTTTCCTCACAGAGTCCTGTCTCTGTTGCCTGTTATTTGTTGCATACATTAATCAAATAGATGCTGATTTGAAACATGTTACTGTGTTAAAATATGCAGATAATATTAAGCTGTACCTTGCAGCAACAAGAACAAATCTTTCCTGCTGTCTTACCTGGACACAGTGCAGCAATGAATTACTGACTGGCATCTCAAGTTCGCTGTAGTGTATAGTGCCCCACTATAGATTTTTGGAGGAAAATCCTAGAATCTACTTACTCCCTCTACAATGCCAATCTTAAACAGTCTGCTGGTGAACATGACCTAGGCATTATTATCATTAATAATCTGTGTTGGACAAACCACGTTTCTAAAATTGAGTGACTCATCAGCTGCCTATTTATCATCATCATCATTGTTGTCGTTTAACGTCCACTTTCCATGCTGGCATGGGTTGGATGGTTTGACTGAGGACTGGCAAACCAGAAGTGGGTGCTTTTTATGTGCCACTGGCATGAGGACCAGTCAGGCGATACTGGCATTAACCACACTTGAATGGTGCTTTTTATGTGCCACTGGCACGGGAGCCAGTCAAGCGGTACTGGCATCGGCCACGACAATGACTTCACTTGACTCAACAGGTCTTCGCAAGCACAGTTTATTGCCCACTGATTGAAAGGTGCTCTTAAATGGGCTGGTTATGTTGCACTGGCATATTTAAAGCTATATATTTATATATGGATATGGTACGTCCACATTTAGAATTTGCATCTCCACTCTGGAATCCTGACCTTGTGCAGAGTATTGGTCTATTTGAAGCTGTGCAACCAGATGAATACTCTCTGTCAGTCACTTAAAATATCTTGAATGTATTGCTTCTCTGTGCATTGATGTCCTAATGTTTGACATTAGCTGCTGACTTGGTAGAAGGCTATAAGATTATTCACCATCTTTCTGACAACTTTGGCCATCTTTTTGAATTCAGTATCTCTATACTTATGGACATGCTTATAAAATCCCCAAATCTCAGTACCCATGACTTTTGGAAATGTTTTTTTCTTGCTCAGAATTGTTGAAGCATGGAATAAACTACCTGTGTCAGTATTTAGCTGTCAGGACACAGCATCCATCTAAAATTCCATGCTTCCTTAAATTTGCTGGCTCTCCCCTTGACGTGCCTATGCAACCCTTTCCTCTTGTTGGCTCTTTTGCTATTCACTTTTCTGTCTTTTAGTACTTTGTTCTGTATTCAGTACATGTACTTCTGGCTTTCATTGTTGTCTTTCTTTGCTTGACTTATATGTTTACCTTCTCTCTTCTCTTTTAACCTTTTCCTACAGTTTGTAGTGCACATGAGCACAGTATACAATAAGCTCATTATTATTATTATGGTTAAGGTGGTGACCTGGCAGAATTGTCAGCATGCTGGACGAAATGCTTAGCAGTATTTCGCCTGTTGCTATATCTGAGTTCAAATTCCATTGAGGTCAGCTTTGCCTTTCATCCTTTCGGGGTTGATAAATTAAATACCATTTGAGTACTGGGGTTGATGTAATCAACTATCTCCCTCCCCCAAATTTCAGGCCTTGTGCCTATAATAGAAATGATTATTATTATGATTTAACACCACCACCACCACCATCTGTTCTAGCTCTTTGCAGTCTAATAGCTACAGTTGCATGACACTGGTGCCAATCAATATTGGCCAAAGTCAGTAGCCTTTGTCTTGAATAAACCTCAGTGTCATAGAAAGGACTGATTTGCATGCATGAGCAACTTGTCTTCTGGATTTTTTCACTTTGCCCAGGTTTGCATATTTACAGTGTTTGGGCTAAATTTGATAGTTTGCATGAAAGAAAAAGAAAACAATATTTCATCCAAAAATCAAAGTATTTTTAAAAAATCAAAAAATATCAAATACATCATGGCTGAGAATTGACAGTTTACCCAGATTAGCTACTCTTGGCCTTGGTGTTGCAGGCAGAGCAGTTGGTGTGTTTCTCAACTGTACCCCACACATAGTATTCTACAGGAATAAAATTGGGGGAATTAACAGACCAGAAATTGGGGCTGGTGAAGTCATAGAATTTCTCTATCAACCACTTCTGACTCTTTCTGGTGGTCTGGCAAGGAGCTGAATCCTGCTGCCACACATATGACTGTCCAGCAGCAACTGTCTCCAGTTAGGTTTTGATCACAATCTCCAGCAGCTTCACATAGCTATCTAACTTGAGCTTTAAGGCTCTGTACAAAGATGTGGAGTGGCATGATGCCACCCACACTGGAGACACACCCAAAAACCATCACAGTTTGGGCAAACTTGGTTTTCATATGTGGGGCAAGCCACCTGCTGTTCAAGGTGTTGTGCAACTGGTCCTGGTAGACGTTATTTCCATCTGTGAAGAACCATATCATCCTCAGCTCATCTGGATGCTTCAACTTGTTCAGGAGCTTTTTTACTTTCATAAAGCAGATCTCTTCCAAAATTCAGATGGCTTCCAGTTCTCTATGTCAGCTAACTTTTTCTCAACTATAATTTTCATCTTTATGCTCTCCAATGCCTTTGATGGTTGACCAATACATCAAGCTGTTCCTGAGAAAAAGGAGACATAAAAAAAATCTCAGACTTAACCCAAACACCCTGTATATGCAGATGCATGGTTAGTCTTGAAGTTCCCTAAGAAGACATCTGTAAATAATGTGTGAAAAAATACCCCCCCCCCCCATGAACTGTTGTGCATTTGATCTAATATTTTTGATATGCTCTCTTGTGTCTTAATCTAGTGGAAAGCAGGAAAACTAGGTGATCATTTATGACCTTTTTGTGTTGTTGAAGCCATGAGAGTGGTAAAAAAAAATATTTGATCAAAGTTGGAGCAATGTATTCTGTGAGTGTGTATAGCAAGTGCTGTGTTTAGTTTTCTGTTTTTGTTATAGTTAGTCTTTGAAACAATTACAAAGGAATTCAAGATTGGGTGCTCATGAGAATCCATGTGTGCCAATGATCTGCTTCCTACAGCAAAATCACTGAAGCTCATCATCTATAGTATTTTATGTCCACTTTTCCATGCTGGCATGGGTTGGATAGTTTCTCTGAGGTTGTGTTTTACAGCTGAATGCCCTTCCTGTCACAAACCCTTTCAGTTGATTCTTATGAAACAGGAATGTGGTGTACCTACTCTAAAACAGGGATACACATGGTAAAGTCAGTGAAGCTAATGTAGAAGAAACTTGGAAATGGCAAGAAAGAATTTGAGTCAAGGAAATATGAACAAGACTAAATATTTATTAAAAATAGGCCAACTTATGCTAGCATGGAAAAACAGACATTAAATGAGTAAAAAAAAGCCATATTTTGCAGCAGAGTTTTTGTATGTTCTTAAATATATCTCCCACCAGACATACATTATATTTATGTGCAGAGATCTTGAAGGCAATTTTCTGTGAAGGTATGATAACCTAGTTCAGGGCCATCTTCACAGCATTATAGGTCCCCAAGCAATGTATTGCACTGGGATTCTTGCATTCACAATCACAGTATACATAGATTAGCATCAGGTTCCGTAATCTTACAAGATCCCCAGTGTGTGTCTTATACTGACATAGATGCATTTAACAACATAAAAACAATCACTTTCTGTAAGTGTATCTCACCTTCCATGTTTTACACTAAATGCACTCTCTTCTCCAGAATGCAGCCCTTTAGAACAATCTGCCAAATTTTTTCCTATTTACAGATATTCAAACAGAACATACCCTGCCAATTTAACATTACCTGTTTGAGAGGACATGTAAAGACCATAAGAATTGCTTTTATTTTGCGTAATTTTCTATAAACACTAAACTTCACCGTCTTAGATGACCTTTCATAGCAATTGCACATTTATAACAATGAACACTTAATCTCAGTGATTGGGCTTCTTCAGAACAAAAAAATATTGATGCTCTGATCACTTTCTGACTTTTTACAAGGCACATATACACCCAGCATTAAGTTAGGAAGTCATGTAGCTGAGATGGTGTAGCTATTACACAAGCACACACAAATATTCTAGGTTATGAGCCCAAATGCATCTCAGTGAAAGACAAACTTTCACTGAAAACATGCTACAAACCCTACCCTCACTAATATGTTGTGAATTGGTGTTTGTTTTACTTAATTTGACTATTTCTAATTGTCTCTGGAGAGTGATATTGAAATTCTAACAGATTATATGTTTCCTTGTTTTGAAAATTTTCAGTCTTTTCCAAAGGTACTTTTCAAAGATATTTCAACAGTTGTTTTTTTCTATATAAACCTGTGCTTCTGTAATGAATTCTAGAACTGAGCTAATGCTGTATGCAAAGAGTGTGAGGTTATCCATCTTGGCATTGAGCAAAACAATGCAAAGAGTGTGAAGTTATCCGTCTTGGTATTGAGCAAAACAAGGTTAATTTTTATCCTGATTTATTTTACTTCAGTATATTCAATGCAATAGGTTTCATTTCTAGTATTAGCAATGCTGCTATTGTATAGCATTTTGTTGGTGATGATTCTTACCTATTCCTTGGTCCTTGTTTCATTGAAGGTATTTGGCCTAGTGAGTAGAGTGTTTGGCTCATGATAATAAGATTGTGGGTTCTATTCCTGGATCAGGCAACATATTGTGTCATTGAGCAAGGCATTTCATTTCATATTGCTCCAATCTACTCAGCTGAAGTGTGCTAGTGCAACCCTCTCTCCCTTCAGCTGTCACATCCCTGATGTTCTGTTGGGTCAAAAGTGAGAGGGCTCAGAGGGTATGTATCTATGTTCATACACTAGACACCGAAAGTGAGAGTATGCTACCTGCTACCAAGTCATACTTTTTTTATAAGTGAAGGCTTTGGCGTTTGGTTTTTGGCTCATTCACACTCTTAACCCTTTAGCATTCAGTTTACTCTATCAAATGTAATGCTTATTTATTCTCATTGCTTTAAATTTATCATTCATTATCTTGTAGCTTCAAGATTTTAATGATGTGATTGTTTATTTGAAGAATATCATTGTAGGTAGGGTACATGTGAGAAGCCAGATCTGGTCTGACCAAGTAGAATATTTGGGCTGGATATGGCCAGGTTAAATGCTAAATGTATAAAGACACTTGATCTTAGTGTAATGTCTTTAATACATTCCTTACTTTTACATTCTCAGAAGGGTGTTGCCTGATGGAAAGTGATGTTGCCCAGCATATATTTTCATTAGCAATGCTGCTATTCTTGTATAGCATTTTGTTGATGATTCTTACCTATTCCTTGGCCCTTGTTTCATTGAAGATATTTGGTCTAGTGAGTAGAGTGTTTGGCTCATGATGATAAGATTGTGGGTTCTATTCCTGGACCAGGCAACATATTGTGTCATTGAGCAAGGCATTTCATTCCATATTGCTCCAATCTACTCAGCTACTATCTTTTATTTTATCTTTAACCATTTAAGTGAATTTGTTGGTATTGCTGTAGTTGTTAATACATTTTCTCTTCTTGGTAAAACTTTGTATTGGATGACAATAAGTTTCTCCTTCAATGTAGCACTTGTTATAAGTTGCATTGGTAGTACACTTACACACACATGTTATTGTAAGTGGTTCAAACCATTGTGGTTCTGATGCATTATTCTTACATCTTTCTTTTATTGGATGCCCTTCCTAATACCAACCACTCCGAGAGAGTAGTGGGTGCTTTTTACTTGCCACCTGCACGGGAGCCAGTTAGACGGCACTGGCATCGACCACGCTTGAATGGTGCCTTTTATGTGTCATGGACATGGGTCCCAGTCAGGTAACACTGGCATCAGTCATGCTTGAATGAATGATGTTTTTTACGTGCCAGTCAGGCAGCACTGGCATCAGCCATGCTTGAATGGTGCTCTTTATGTGTCACCTTGCTATCATAGTTGGAGAGAGAAAGATGATGGAGATGTATGTGTGTGTATATATATATATATATATATGTGTGTGTGTGTGTCTTTTATTTCAATTATTAGCCTGCAGCCATGCTGGGGCACAGCCTTAAACTTTTAGTCAAATGAATCAACCTCAGTATTTATTTTTTAAACCTGGTACTTATTCTACCAGTCTCTTTTACAGGTACTCAAACACACCAAAATTGGTTGTCAAGTGGTGGTGGTGGGACAAACATGCATAGATATATATATACATGACAGGCTCCTTTCAGTTTCTGTCTTACCAAATCCACTCACAGCGCTTTGGTTGCATGAGACTATAGTAGAAGATACTTGTTCAAGGTGCCACATAGTGGGACTGAACCTAAAACCATGCGGTTGGGAAGCAAGCTTCTTACCTCACAACCATGCCTGCACCTTGACTTTCCATGATTTTTTGAGTTTTAATCCAAAATGGAGACGTATACCAATGTTCCATGTGATAGAGTTGATAATTGTTGAGGGACTTCTCTTAACATGAAACCAATGGTAGCCTTAATACACAAATAAAAAATCTTTATCCACCAATACGGTGTTGAGCACTCATTGTTTAATATTTATGTGTATATGTATAAATATATCTATCTTTCCATCCTCTCCACCAACTATTTCTGGGAGGTTCTTGGGTGGTACCTCTATAGAGCCCTAGTAGAAGCAACTGTCACTACACTTTGGTTGAATTCTTAAGCATGACCATCTGAGACTATGGATATTACCTAACTATTTCGTTCTTAGTTCTATCCCTTAATCTTTTGCTGGTTACCTTGGCTTGAAGAATCTGTCTTGCAACTCTTTCCTGGGGCTATAATAGAAGACACTTACCTAAGGTGCTGTGCAGTAGGACAGAAACCAGAGGTACATGATTGGGAAGCAAGCTTCTCAACCACACAGTTATAATTGTGCCCGTAGTCATCCCTGTGCCATGTGTAAAGCTCATGATTTTCAGGTCTGATGGGATCAGTCTTTAAAGGTAAAACATTCTCACAAACCTACAAATATGAATGGTTAATAAGTACCTCGATACAGTTGGTCATTGTGATGTGATAGTTTATTGGAGATAGTAGATAACTTTCCGCGTGTGTGTATATGCAAGAGTTAACGAATGGAGTCCATAAGATCCGGGCGACATATGCTTCATAGCGAGCGGAACCTCAGAAGTCTTTATGTTCTGAGTTCAAATTCCGCCGAGGTCGACTTTGCCTTTCATCCTTTCAGGGTCGAGAAATTAAGTACCAGTTACGCACTGGAGTCCATGTAATCGACTTAATCCCTTTGCCTGTCATTGTTTGTCCCCTCTATGTTTAGCTCCTTGTTGGCAATAAAGAAATAAGAATCGTTAGCGTGTCGGACAGAATGCTTCGCAACATATTTCCGAGTTATTACGTTCTTGTGTTTAAATTCCGCCGAGATAGACTCTGCCTTTCATCCTTTCGGGGTCGATAACATAAATATTAGTCGACCCCTGGAGTCGCTGTCATCATTGACTAACACCCTCCCACTAAAAGATTGCTGGCCTTGCGCCAAAATTTGGAACCATTTATTATATATAGGATATGTTCTCTAAGTTAACAATAAAAATCTGTAAGAAATTGATTTATGAAGGAAAAAGAAAACAATCCCTGTAAACAAAGATATATAATTAAAATGGTAGAAAGGGTATTTTATCTTGTATTTTGTTGTAATCCTTACCTTCTGCGTTTAGTTTTTGTTAAGATTGACTTTGCTTTTCCTCTTTCCTCAGTTGATAAAATAAGTTCCCGTCAAGCACTGGGATGTGGTGATCGATTTAATATAATCGACATCTAAATACCAATTGATAGAGTTCTGATGGTTTCCAGTGATGAACTGTTCCTATGCATGGTATCTATTATACTCTAGATCAGGGGTTTTCAAACTGTGGTCCGCGGACCACAGGGGATCCGTGGACAGCAAATACTTTTTATGGGCAATTTGATTTTATATATGGTTTTTAATCGAAATCTTTTAATTGACAATAAACCTATTTGTTAAATACTGTTAAATAAATAAATGTAAAAATATGTTATTTTAAGCAAATATTTATGTATAAATTTCATAAGTGTTTATAAGGGTAAAGCCTGAAATATAAGGTAAAGCCTGAAATATAAAGGGGTCCGCAGGTCAAAAAGTTTGAAAACCCCTGCTCTAGATGAATCGAGTCAAAGAAAGTTAAGTGCTTTAGCCACAACCACAATACAGCATTAATAACACAATATTAGACGTTTACCATTTAATTAGTAGGATGTTTACACCAGTTTAAAACTGATAATGCACGTAACATCATACGTAGTGAAACGAAAACCTGTAGAAACTCTTCCGAAAACCAGGATGCTGAAACTGAAACAAAATTACCACGAAACAATAAATGATATGTCGTGGTTGTACGAAAAGGTTCTAGTGCTTCTTCCTGAAAAATATTCCCCCCCCCCCCCCCCAATCTAGTTTTTAAAAGGAGTTATTCAACTTTTATGTACACATTCAGAATAGCTTTCATTTCATTTTCTGCTGTATTGTAGCTACATAACATTACACTTAAATTTCAGTATATCATATAATAAAAACAGAAACTTTAAGTGGAAAAATAATATGTACATGTAAATTAATTTTTTAGGGTTTTTTTAATACGCATATCAGTAGAGGGTTTTGTTTACATCTAATCGGCTAACCCTAACCCTAACAGGCCGTTAGATGTAAACAAAACCCATGTGCCTTTACCTGACGTTTCTTCACATCAAATCGAAACAGCCCAGTAGAATGACATGTCAATTTAAACTATAATCTACTTTTATTGTTTTGGACAGTAATCGTTGAGCAGCCCTTGCTTTTACGCCTTTTAGTACTTACTTTTTCGTGTAATCTGATTAATATTTGTGATTAGAATCGGATATTCAGAAGAAAGTCATTAGTTATATTGATAGAATTGCTTTTAGTATTTTCAGAATTTGCTAATACTTCACCTTTACACATATCTCTTGTAACGTTTGATAAAGCATTATGTACTGTTTATCATACCTAAGAAATATCTTTGTGGAAACTTTCTTTGCATCCCTACAATACAGTAACGTTCACCTTTCAAACTCTAGAAGCTAGATAGAAACCTTGTGGCCGTTCGACATGCTAGAAATAACAACCGGATCTCCTTCAGCTCATCCTAATCATTTTACAAAAGAAGCGACGTACATTTAGTGATATAATTCTGAATATTCAATACTTTAAACAGAGAGAGGATGTTCCCAGCTCGAATGCCTTCGATCATAGGTCTGCCTAATTAGGTCTTACCATGTGCTAAACAATAACTCTCCCGTTCCTCATCAACAGCATGACTCATCTTCACTGTTTTGTTGACATGATAAATCTATCTTACTTAGTTGACAATGCATTTCATTTTCAGACATGGAAGAATACAGAAAAAATTACCAAAACAAAACAAAACAAGAAACCCCATTCAACTACGAATGCATTAAGAGTTGTAACTTAATATCTTTTAAAGTCAAACCATGACCCGATTTTTTAAAAAATTCAAAACATTTTCTTAGATAATGTTTAAATGTGCCTATCTTCATCTCGGATACCTTATTTTAAAAGAGTTTATGCAGCTATTATTTCGTGCTAATCTTAGATTGGAGAACTATAATCATTTATATTATGGATATTAATGCAAAATTTTATGAAATTGGTATTTTCATAGATGGTTCCCTATTGAAATGTTAATCATTCGAACTAGGCAGACAATATTTAAAAAGGGAACTTGATAAACACTTACTCTCAGAAAGTAAAATGTTCTTAAGGTAAATTTTGACTTAATTTAAATGATAGTCTACAATATCTATAATAATATTGAAAATGTTATGTAGATACGGATTCTATGTGGCACATTTGGTCGAAAACTTAAAGTATTCCGCTACAAAATCACTATTGTCAGAGGAAAAGGGATTTCTGGTTTCAGATGCTAGGTTGTTGTTCAGTTCCAGGCCAGTCATATGACCTTTGTAGGTTTTTGTATATCCAAGGTGACATTGTCCAGCCTGTTTCCCATAATTTGAAGGTAATTTGACTGCCATTTTTAGCAAACGAGCTACTACTAAGCCGTTCCCTCAGAGTTCATTTGAATTTGAAACCTATTATTTCTTTATTAATGAGTTTATTCCTTAACCGAAGTTTTAAATGCTAGGTTGCTGTTCAGTTCCAGGTTAGTCTTCTGACCATTCCATCTTTTTGTATGCTTAAGGTGGCATTGCTCAATGTCTCCCATTTGCCAAACCAATTGGATATGATTTGAAGGTGATTTGACTGCTGTTTCTAGCAGATAAGCTACTACCTAGTTCTTCGCTCGTTGGTTCAGCTGCTAAGTTTAACATCTAGGCCATACAAATATGTTTAAATTTATACAAGACATTGTTCTCGGCGTCGGTAGCCATTTTGTTTTTTCGCTGTTATCTGTAACACTGGCATCTCAGATATATACGTGCTTCAGCGGTACATATGCCTAATAAAGTTTTAATGTCAATTCTCATTCCCCCGAATGAAAAGTTTCTAAAGTAAAATATTGTAAATTTTGTTAATTACAAAAGTGGGAAAAATAAAGGTAAAAAGAGAGAGGGAGAAATTTGACAAGATTTTAACTGTAATTTTTATTAGCACAAGTTATAAAAAAAAAATGCGTTTGTCATTTAAAGTATATTATATGACATATGTTAAACAGATTCAAGTAGATTAATAAATTGTTTATTAAAGCCAAATGTAGAAACATCACGTGTTTTCAAAAAAAAAACAACCCCACACTAACCACTCCATGGAATGTTAAATTACAAGTTGAATATATTTCAGTAAATTAATTTAGAACTAGCATATATTAATATAGATATTAAACAATTTATTTAGCATTAGACTCAGTAACTGAAGAAACGAAATATTAATGGGAATTTTACTTGTTCTTAAAGAGGCTAAGTTAATTTAAGGCGGCATGCTGGCAGAATCGTTATCACGACCAGCAAAATGCTTAGCAGTATTTCACCCGTCTTTGTCCCGAGTTCAAGTTCCGCAGAGGTCGACTTTGAAGTACCAATTCAGCACTGCGGTCGATGTAATCGACTTACCCCCACTCCTTAACTTGCTGGTATTGTGCCAAAATCTGAAACCAATATTTTTGGTTAACTAAATTCGTCTTTTTTCTCAGTAAAATTTACCACATTCGCTTCTATTTTGTTATTTTTATTGTCATGCATAAATTGTTCCTTATTTTCTATAAAGTTCATTTCCAATTCGCTTTCTTTAATAAGGTGTTGATTTTCAATACGAAATATTCTTAAACCGTTATTATAAATTTACATGACATAAATTAAGATGTTATTTCTGGGAGGTTTATTTCGAAAACTTTTTCTACTTGTCATTACAAAGTGGAAATGTTCGTTTCAAACTTTGGCACAAGGCCAGTAAGCTCGACAATGGGTGGGGGCTAAGTCGATTATATCGACTCCAGTGTTCAACTGGTACTTATTTTATCGAGCTCGAAAGTATGAAGGAAAAGTCGGCCTCGGCGGAATTTCAACTCAGAATATGAAGACGGACGCTAACGATTCCGCCTGCTTGCTGCCCCCCAAAGTGGAAATACTGACACTATTCGACAATACCTAAGTGCACATGTCGAATAGCGCCTTCTTGTATGCAACTAAAATACAAGGCCTTGTATTTTTTTTTCTCACCCCAAATTTCCTCCTGTTTTCAACAATAGAGATTTCTATAAAAAAAAAAACTTTAACAATTTTGAATTATCGCATAGAATAAAATTTTCCGAAGACAAAACAAAGAAAAAACGAAGAAAAAAGAAAATTTTGATTCGACGTTTAAAAATTCTGTGTTTCAGAATTTCAATGCCAGTTGTTTACAATAGTTTTCCACTTTGAATTTGTGATCATAAACCGAAAGAATACCCCGTATACATCAAGGTATATTTGTAGAAAATTTCACGAAAAAATATTAATTTTCCTGGAAGTTCAGAAGAATTTAAGTGGACTCTGTTGGAATTTCCGAAAATTGTCCCCCACCCCCATTCCAAAACACTTTCGGATTCTACATAGTAAATACTATATGCATAGAAAATTTCATTAAAAAATATTCATTTTTCTGAAAGTTATGACCTCCCAAAGTCTGGGGGGTAAAACCCTGTAGTTATGCCTTAAGATTACTTTGAAAAGCTATTTGTTTCCGTTTTGAATCAATGAAAAAAAAAAAAAAAAAAGGGGAAGATAAACCTTAAGAGTTTTAAATGCAATATAACGCATAGAAAATTCATTTTAAGACACACATTATATATACTACTATAAAAAAAAGTATTTTTAATCATTGAATTATGTCCAGCCTGTTTTTGATCGTTAGATTGTTTCGTAGTGTACTTAGCTTTTATCAGTTAACTTTATTTATACTTAAATATATTGTTGTTGTTGGCACTCCGTCGCTTACGATGTCGAGGGTTCCAGTTGATCCGATCAACGGAACAGCCTGCTCGTGAAATTAACGTGCAAGTGGCTGAGCACTCCACACGGGGATATTCAGCGTGACACAGTGTGACAAGGCTGACCCTTTGAATTACAGACACAACAGAAACAGGAAGTAAGAGTGAGAGAAAGTTGTGGTGAAAGAGTACAGCAGGGTCAGTGGTCCGGGAACAAAATTTGCTTAGGGGGTGCAAACTCAGTTTCAAAATTTGGCACTACTGGAGAAGTGTGGATCCGAGTTCTGGGAGTGTGCATGTCACAAATTTGCGCATGCGCCCGTGTTAGTCGTAAGTAGTCAAATTTAGCACACAGGTAAAAAAACGAGACGCTCGCTACTTGCTGTAAATGGAGGGTGGGTTATCCATCTAATACAAGAAGAAAATTGCAGATTAATTGAATAAAAACATGAAAAATAACAAAATGACATTTCATTGAAAAGTAAACCATTCTGAAAGATAGTTCAGAATGTTTTCAAAACATTCATCTCCAGCTTTTCCCATATTTTATTAAGGGTTAGAGGGTTTAAAGTTAGGGGAGGTGAATGTTTTTTCAGTATTCAATGATTATTTTTCACTTTTATATTCAACTTATTTGCAATTTTCTTTTTGTATTACATGGATAACCTCGCTCCTTTTACAACAAGTAGCACGCGTCCGTGCGTCTCGTTGTTTACCTCTGTGTTAAAATCAACTAGTAGCGCGAATCCGCGCGTCTCGTCATTTGCCTTGTGAGCTAAAATCGACTACTTACAACTAATGCGCGTGCACGCGCAAATTTGTGATATGCGCACTCTCAGAACGCAGGTCCACACTTCTCCTGTAGTACCCAAAATTTTTACAAACAAGGTGAAGTTTTCTAATTTGGGTATCAAAACAAACAAATGTTCAATAATAATAACTTTTATTATTATGCGGATCGACTGGAAAGTTAACAGGCTGACCATTATATTGTCATAGAATGTGACCAAATGAAGTTCATTTTTAAATATTAGGATCTTTTCTGCTTGATTTCACCTTCTGAAATTTTAAAATTAAGCGAAAATTTTCAAATTTGATATATTGGTGTAATTTTTCCCGTTGAATCTGATGCTATTCACTTATTCCAGAAAAACTTTAGAAAACTGTAACAGAGGTTTAAAGTTTGATCATTTTCCCCTCCATCAGAGAACAGGATGTGGAAGCTGGTATTTTGTACAAGGTGACAACATTACAATGTTAAAACATTCAACGATGGAAGTTTTAATAAAGTTTTGGTTTAGTTCATGTGAACAATACACATTTTTGAAATTGGAATAAAATTGACGCAATTGAAAAGTGAAAATCAAACAGAAAGGATCATCTGCATACTTCTTTCAGCGATTCATTGCTTCGATTGCCTTGGAAAAGAAGCTATCCTGTTAGTTAAACAAGTTTTCAACAGCTGATAAGACATCATCACTATGATATTGGTTCCAAACCGAGGATTTTTTTTTATATATGTAGGGAATATAGATAATAAGATGAGGTCAAATCACTAAAGTAGGGAGGGTGGCTTAGCAGTCCAAAGCCAATCACACACAGCAGCCATCGAAACCAATTACTTGTGCACTGGAGTATTTGTTTCGATGAAAGAACAACATACTCGACAGTTTTCCTTGCGTTTGGCCTTGATAACCTTTCGCAACTGCCTTAGAAAGGTGGCACAGTACAGCACTCTCCATTGATGGTAGCCTTTGAAAGTAGTCAATAAACACGATGCTTTTTGCAATCCAAAATACTGAGGCCATCACCTTCCCTGCAGATTAAACGATCTTGATGACCTTCTTTAGAGTAAGTGTTGAGGAGTGTCTCCACTGTTAGATTATCTCTTATTCTCTAACTCAAAATGATAAACCCAACACATTTAAGGAAACTGGATTTGCCTCAAGCAATGTCAGATATCATCGAAATGTGATCAGCCTGGTGCCCTTTTAATCAGGTGTCAGAAGAAGCAACATCCACCAAGCAGAAACTTTCATCATGCCAAATTTATTGTGTAGAATATTCTCAGCTCTCACACGTGATATGCTAATAACATTGGCAATTTATTATTTTTTTTTTGTCCAGTGGAGGCAGTTGCAGACTGTTCAGATCATTAGTCTTCTCAAAATTATCTCTGCTCAAATCAGTTAATCAGTTTTGCACTGTTGATAAAACTGGAGCATCATCCTCCGATATATCAACATGTTCTTGGGGACTAAATCCTTTTTCTGCAGGTACTTGATAACAGCATGATGTCAAATTTTGTTCATCTTGAAGAGAAGTCACTAATAGTTACTTTTGAAGTTTTCTCTGAACATTCAAATGTCAGTTTACCAAGAAAGAAATAATAAAGCTATAAGTAGTGTTAAAATGGAAGTAAGCTGAGTTTTTGCATCACTCCATAATTCACACGTATATGAAAAAAACTGTATCAACATATTCCAAAAGTTTTCCTACGCTCACACGTTTTGTTAATGAAACGTTTCATGAGGATGTGCAAAGTGTTTTCATTGTATATTTTTTTATGTACATGCATTATGGCACAATGTGTAAGACGGTGCTGTGTCATTGTGGTACGGAGCCAGGTCTTCAAACGGCGAAGTGCACTGAATGTTCTTTCGCTTGATGCAACAGATACAGGTGAAGACAAGACAAGCTGCATTAACGCCAACACTTGTGGCATACTAGAACGAAAAATAGCATCAGACGCTCTCCATTTTTCAACTATGTCATTAAATGATTTAGGCAAATTTTCCCTTTCCGTCCATAGGCCAGCAAGAAGTTTGATTTGAGATGACAGTAAGAGCAAATCAAAAGAAGCAGGTAGATGTGCATTTTCAAAGTTAAATACTCCACATTTGACTGCTGACAATAGCAACTCCTCTTGCTCAGAGCATACACATATTCCCTGTTGCTGAAACCGGCGAGTCAATTCTTTTTCAATGACAGCCACTATAGAGAAAAATTGCCGATGCCAGAAAGAGCAACTTCTTCAGTAGTTGTTGTGTGCCTAAAGCGCAGTGATGTATTTTTAGATCGCGAAATGTTGGGCATTTTCACCAAGTCAGAAGAGGATACTTCATCAAAATATTTTTCAAAAACCTTCTCACTTCTCATTTTTGAAAGAGAGTTTTTCAACTTTTCAATCAATTTCAAGCAATCACCGGCTGTCGTGCCTGGACGCTGTAAGCTACGTGCCACTGGCTCACATACCCCAAATATATCCCCAGCGATTTTAATGCCGAACAAAATGGAAGCTTTGCCAGATTGTTTTAGCAGCCCTTTAACAGTAGCCTTTGTTGTTGCTCTTAACGACAAGTCATTAAGAAAGTCAAGCAAAACAATTTTGAATATTCTTATAATTGTTTTCTGCTTGTTTCAGTGCTGTTGCTCTAATGCACCACCGAGTTGGACACACTGCTTGCAACACAAAGATTTTTCCATTGTGCTTTTCTTTTTGGTGACTCTTTTACAAGAATGGCGCATTGATGAACAAAGTTCAGTGCATCAGCTACAAAGGTAACCTTAAAACTAACTTCTTGGAGGACAAGGTCGAGAGAGTGGTTTCCACAGTGTACAAAATATGTACCTGGGAACAAATTTTTCAATCGCATTTGTACACCTGAAATGTTTCCACTCATGGTACTTGTACCATCAAATGAAAAACAGCATAACTTTGAGCCAAGTGAAATGTTTAGGTGACAAAAAACATCTAGAATAATCTTAGTCAGTGTCTTCGAAGAGCAGTCAGGGGGATTATAAAAACCTAGAAAATCCTCATTGACATTCAGGTCTTCAGAAATGTACCGGACAGTGATTGATACTTGTTCCATGCCAGAGCAATTAGTGGTACCATCACATATAATGCCAATAAATCTGGAATTTTCTACTTTTATTTTGATCTCATGTAAAATGTTATGAGCATATGCCTCTAAAATTTCATTTTGAATTGTATCAGAGAGGAAATTGTTCCGACGCTTAAACCACTGGCTTACTTCTGCACTGCATTCTTCAGCAAGTTCCCTTACAAGATTTACGAAGTTTCCCATAAGATTTTGAATTTCTGTTGAATACAATATGGCAGATGATTAAAAAGGGCAGACACAAGAAAGAAAAAATAAGTAAAGAACCACGTATAAGGCCACTGAATTGTAACGAAAGAACTCTGGTCGAACAAAAACCTGAAAAACAAATAGCGAACATCACATAAATAGTGCTTGTTTTTATTGGCAAAACCAGCAACATGACCTCCCATCCAATATGCTTCAAAAGACGATAGGCCATACTAGAGCACCGTCTTTTATTTGAAGAAATCAACGCCAGGAATTATTCTTTGGAAGCCTCGTATTAATTCTATCGCCTCTTTTTTCAAACTGCCAAGTTACAGGGGCATAATCGCATCAACATCAGTTATCAGTCGATGGTGGGGTGACATACAGACACACAAATACATACATTTGTATGTATATGCATGCGTGTATGTGTGCTTGCATATGTACCTACCTAACTCTCTCTCTCTCTCTTTTCTCTCTCTCTCTCTCTCTCTCTATATATATATATATATATATATATATATATATATACACACACACACATTGTGATAATATACGGTAAAACTATATAACCGGAGGAGAGCTTACTCTACAAGTAGAGAAGTGGGTAAATATAAATAGACCTCGTAACGATACCAGCTACCAAATGGTTTCACGGCGAACTGGGGCCCCAAGTGACCTTTGTAAAGTCATTGGGGAGAATCCCGAGCCGATTATCGAGGTCTATTTATATTTATATATATATCGTATATTTATAAAGAGGGCAAATTTAGCCATTTCTCCGTAGATTGAAAAAAAAAGATGAACAACTTTAATTGATTTCCGAACATTATTGGATTCTCATCAGAGGCGTAGTGGTTCAAACAAGAAAAATAGAACTTATGTTGAGTCAGTCTCAATAAGTATAGATTTATTCATTAGAGAAAGTTACATAGTGACTGAAGGTTTGAGAGTTTCGTGCAGAGGCACTTATCAAACTAATTAAATCAATGTTTTCTATATAAAACGAAAAAGCAGGACACTATCGGAAACAGATATGACGCAGATACTATTTTATATATAGGCAGGAAGACTTTTGGTTAATAATATGACAGAATTAAGGCAAGATAAAAAAATGAAAGTCATCTATATATAAGGCATTCTGCCTAAACTACGTCTTTAAGATATGATTTGTTAGTAGTAACGCTAAAAAGAAACTATTTCCTAAGGAACTCAAGAGAAGGATAAAAAGAGCAGATAGAGAGGAATAAAGACAAAAAGGACAGTAAAGATTGACTGTAAAGGTGAATCAAGACTAAAGTTGGAGTTGAAAAAAAAGGCACTTACCCAGGCAGTGGTCAAGCAAATAATGGTCGTTTTGTATTAAAAGAATTCTGAAGGGGCTTTATTTTTAGACTGGGGTCGAATCTATTCAACCATGTTTTAAGTCTTTAGCAACACCAATTACAAAGAACTTGGGAGTGGTACTAAAAGATGGAGAGAAGTATTGACAGGCAGAAACTGGGTGGGAGCTGTCTTCAATAATTCAAGTAATGCTATATGTTCAAAATTAACCATACATGCTGGTTTTGTTGTTATTGTTGCTGCTACTGTTGTTATTGTCACTTACTTTTTTGTATTTTGACGCTACTTGCCTTCAGAACTCCATAGGGAATTTTATGCTAGCTTCATCACTTTTATTTATTTATATATTTATTTTTTTCTTTGTTTTGAAACGAGATCGAACTTCAGCATTTTATACCGATAGATTTTAGACACTTTTTTTCTGCAACTGGTAAGATTATGTAGGGGGTGCAAATTTTGATCTTGCACCCCCTGAAAATTCTAGTGGGGTGCGGGTGCACCCCCTGTTCCCGGGCCCTTGAACAGGGTTCGCCACTATCTCTTGCCGAAGCCTCGTGGAGCTTTAGGTGTTTTCGCTCAATAAACACTCACAACGCCCGGTCTGGGAATCGAAACCGCGATCCTATGACCGCGAGTCCGCAGCCCTAACCACTGGGCCATTACGCCTCCACACTTAAATATATACATAAGAGTGAGCAGGAAAAAAGAAAAAAAAAATTCACCACCTTAGGTTGAAAATTCAGTCAGAAAAATAATTACGTTTCAATATCATTTGGAATGAAATAATATTTTACGCATTGACGCTTTATTCAGTATCTCCGAACGATGAATAGAAATAAATCTATTCTATAACTAGGTTTTCTTTTTTTTAACCTCAATGGCGGGAGATTTTCATTACATAACTTGCACTTTGAATAAACAAATTTAATTGAGCGTTATGTAATAAATTTTGCTATGAAACGTCAACAAAAGATTATTATTTAGTCATATTTTGCTTTTCATTATATAAATGGCTATTTCTTTTCATGTTATACACGAAACCTCCTTAACGAAATTTTATTTAACATTTTAAAAAAACTTTGGGAACATGGCTGTTTCTGCGTCTCAGCAATGTCATCGTTCGCGGTAATCACCTCATCTCTTGGCTTCTCGTTGATAAAGTGGAAAAAGAAAAATAATGTAAAAATATATTTACGAGTAATTCTATGCAGTTTAATAAATAACATTGATTTCCAACGACTAATGAATTCGATCTCAAGAAGGACACTAACTGTAACTACACACATACACATATATATATATATATATATATATATATATATATATATATATATATATATATATATATATATACGTCTCTTTTGAATATATATATATACGTCTCTTTTGAATATGAAAATATAAAAGTTTAAAAACCTTATGATACTTTTATATATATATATATATATATATATATATATATATATATATATATATATATATAATGTATTTATATATATGTATTTATATATATATATATATATATATGTATTTATATATATATATATATATGTATTTATATATATATATATATATGTATTTATATATATATATATATGTATTTATATATATATATATATGTATTTATATATATATATATATATATATATGTATTTATATATATATATATATATATATATATGTATTTATATATATATATATATATATATATGTATTTATATATATATATATATATATATATATATGTATTTATATATATATATATATATATATATGTATTTATATATATATATATATATATGTATTTATATATATATATATATATATGTATTTATATATATATATATATATATATATGTATTTATATATATATATATATATATATATGTATTTATATATATATATATATATATATATATATATATATATATATATATATGTATATATATATATATATATATGGTTTGTAGACAATTTGGTATACAAGGTTTAACACCACCTGCCCCCACCCCGGTCCCTTAGCGGAGTTCAACGCTTTTGCAAGTATTCGTTCGGGTCAGGGCTTCGGTTTAAGGGCGCTTTCCTCCCTCCCACCCACACACCATGCTGGATGATTACTTTTGATTAAGCAAATCACACAGCCACTGAGTACATCTTAATTATTTAGAGTACATAGTGTGTAGCGCTTCTTGCTTACTAAAAACTGGTTGTAATCAATGTTATGAACCAGTTCATCTTAAAAAATAGTGGGTGTCCTACGCAATGATTAAAAATAAATATTCGGACTTACTCTTTTACTCGTTTCAAGTATTTTGACTGCGGCCATGCTGGAACACCGCCTTTAGTCGAGCAAATCGACCCCAGGACTTATTCTTTCTAAGCCTAGTACTTATTTTATCGATATATTTTGCCGAACCGCTAAGTTACGGGGACGTAAACACACCAACATCGGTTGTCAAGCGATGTTGAAGGGACAAACGCACACACATATATATACATATACATATATGCGACTTGTATGTTTTAAACATAAAACATCATGATTATACCCCCCCCCCCCCCCAATAATAAACGCTTTAAATTTTGTTCTTCATAAATTTTCCATTTGGCATTTGGTTTTAAACTTCGGAAATTAAATATACGGAAATATTTTTTTGTTTTACAAATTCGGTTATTTGACCGAGTTTCATTGCGAATTTTTTTCTCAAAGAAGTTTCTTAGCAAAATGCCTGACGAAGAAATGTATTGAAAGAATTTTTTTTCGGACTATTTTGTAGAGTAAAATTATCAAGTCATAATTAATGTATAGTCTACGTTTCGAATTTAGGCGTAAGGCCAGCAGTTTTAAGAAGGGAAGAGAGTCGGTTACATCGACTTCAGCACTAGTCTCATACTTTACTTTATCGACCTCCAGAGGGATAAAATGTAATGTTGACCTCTGCAGATTTTGAACTCAGAAAGTAAAGAGCCAGAACAAATACAATACCCATAATGTATATTAAAAAAATGAAAGCATAGTACGGTCTTTGACTTCCTGTAATGAAAGTAATCTTATAATGTTTATCACAAATATATTTTTCAAAAATAAACTTTAAAAAATTAATTTTCGCGTAGGAGTGGCTGTGTTGGTAAGTAAGCTTGCTTACCAACCACATGGTATATATATATATATACGACGGGCTTCTTTCAGTTTCGGTCTACCAAATTCACTCACAAGGCTTTGGTCGCCCCGACTATAATAAAAGACACTTGCCCAAGGTGCCACGCAGTAGGACTGAACCCGGAACCATGTGGTTGGTAAGCAAGCTTACTTACCAACACAGCCACTCCTACGCGAAAATTAATTTTTTAAAGTTTATTTTTGAAAAAAAAAAAAAAAAAATATATATATATATGAGTGTGTGTGTGTGTTTATGTGTCTGTTTGTCCTCATACCCTCGCTTGAAAACCGATGTTGGTGTGTTTGTCTCCGTAACTTTGCGGTTCGGCAAAATTTACCGATAGAATAAGTACTAGGCTTACAAAGAAGGAGTCCTGGGGTCGATTTGTTCGACTAAAGGCGGTGCTCCAGCATGACCGCAGTCAAATGATTGAAACGATCGTAAACTCCGATATTCTTAAAAGAAAAAAAACAACAAAAAAATGTAGAAGTTACGGAATGAGAGGGAGGGGAAAATCTCTTTTCAGAATAGTAATCTCCGATAATTAAGACATACAATTCCAAAGAAATTACAGATTTTGCCCCCCATCTCATCCCGATAATTTCCGACGCTATTGTATAAGATTACCTTTTATTATTTACAAACCACCTGCTTGTTCTATTTATTCTTATTTTAATTATTGTAATGTAACAGGATATAAAGAGGTCATGGATTGGCGGAATCAGTGGAGTGACTGACAAAAGGTCTTATATTTTTGTTGCATATTTTTGCGTTCAAAGTTCGAATCCTGCTGAGGTTGACCTTTATCCTTTCGGAGTAGATAAAATAAGAATACTTACTCGTTTAAGCCTGTCTCCCCCTTTTGCATAAGAAAAGCATGAGTTGTTGTATAAATGTATTTATAAATAATCTGAATGAAGAACATGAACATTTTGTACTTGCTGTGTTTTCAAAATAATGCGTATGGATTAAACAATCCTTTCAAATTTGGGCACAAGACCAGAATTTTAGGGGAGAGTCAACTGGTCAATGAAACTTCGGCGGCATTTGATCTCAGAACGTCAAGACAGAAGAAATACCTAAATGTTTTTATTCAAATTTAAAATGCCCTTGTTTCAAATTACTAAGGGCAAAAAGTATATATATTTATACGAAAAGGTGATTTATTTTGTAATCCATTAACCATAGTTAGTTTTTGGCTAAAAGAAAAAATATGCAAATTCCGAGTTAAAAAAAAATCCTCAGAATTAAGTTCAAATCAAAAACTCGAAGTGCGTTTTAAAAAATAGCGTGATAAGAAAATAGATTTCATCGACTTTGACTTGTACCCTTCTAAAATAAAATCAATATTTAATGAACAAACTTCAAATTTGCAAGAAAACCGTGCTTGGTTAATATTTTTTTTCTCGATAATGTTAGCAATCGTTGCGTCTTTGATTTTCTTTTTTGTAGCTGGTTCTTCTTTTCTGCTTCAGTTGCTACCCGTGCTTTCATAAATTGTATTTAATTTGTTTCACTCATTGATAGACTGATCCTTTTAAGACGGTATTCCATGTTAGGATACCGTCTTAAAGGGATCAGTCTATCAAACCGTCCCAGTGCTATTTTTTAAAAGCCTAGTACTTATTCTATCTGTTACATTTTCTGGACTGCTAAGTTACGGGGGACGTAAACAAACCAACACCATCTGCCAAGCAGTTGTGGGTGGAGGGCAAACACAAATTATAGGTCATACATACATAAATGCATGCATTCATGCATACATGAATGTCCAGCTCAGTATGGTGTCTTTATTATAGCATTTCGTTAAAAAAAAAGGCTTTGTTTTAAATGATTCGTTTTTATAATTTTCAATTTACATTTTATAAATTCATTTACAACTCTTTCTGTGAGAAAATAATCAGTACTTATTGTTTTAATAAATACATAGTCATATAATAACACTCTACGTAAATAACCCTTAATAAGACTCAACTGTTACTGACTCTTGCAAATACTTCTCTATTCACCTGTAGAAATAATTTGATGGTTGCGTGCCCAAAGGAATAGTATTTCAAGCTTTACGGTTTCTTGAAGTAATAAAGACATAGAGAATCGAGAATCCCCTAAACGATTCAAATCTTTCAAATGACATTTTTTCTGAAATATAGACGTATTTATTGGTTTCAGATTTTGGCACGAGGCCAGAAATTTCGGGGGACGGGTAAGTCGATTACATTGACCTTAGTGCTCAACTGGTATTTATTTTATCAACCCCCGAAACTATGAAAGGCAAATTCGACCTCAGAACTTAACGACAGACGAAATGTTGCTAAACATTTTGCCCGGCGTGCTAACGAGTTTGCCAGTTCGCCGCCTTAAGGCATATTTATTACTCCTGTTTACCCATCATTAACAAGTTTGATGAAACGACTTTTTCAAATTCCCGGCTAGTATCAGTATTTACAGCTAGGATCTATTTAATTTCCTATTACAATAAACAATGTAAAATATATTAGCGTTTTTTATTTTATTTTGATTTAATAGTTTTCATCTTTTACCAAAGTTCTAAATCTTCGAAAAAGTATTAATAAACTTATTGTCAATTAAGCCCAGTATGTATTTCGCCATATTTGTTCAAGCTATGGCCAATATTTTTTATTACGTTTGTAGATGGAGCCGGTCATTTAGTTGAAATGACTTCCACTTTTAAATTAAGGGGTGTGTGTAACTCCAGGAAAAACCTATCTACGTCACTGCTTCCTGTTATTACTTCTCTTGAAAAAATTGAGTTTAATATCAGTCTCAAATTCAACGGGAAATTCACGCCATCGAAAATTTCCCCTTGAAACAATGACATCAACGAACTGCGTCTTCAAATTCTTTTGACCAAATTTGCGGAAATGAATGAAAAGAGAAAGTGAAATAAAAATAAAAAGGAACAAAAAAAAAATCAAGGAGAGGATTCCCCCCACCTCCGTAGTAGTTTGAAATTGCTCTTCTGTTGTTTCAAATACTTGCTTCTTTTAATTTTGGTACAATATTGGACTTTTTGAAATCGGCTCCTCTGGATAGATGATGATGCTGATGACTGCCATTTGGGTAAATTTTTACAAGTGCTCCCCCCACCATGCGGTTAGGTGGGGGAGAATGGCCGAGGAAATTGAGTCAGCGTATAAATGATTTTTTTTTATCTAATTGCAAATCAGTTTCGAAGTTTAAAAACATTTATCTTATATATTTCAAAAAAATTATTACCAACACTACGTCATCGAATACTGCGCATTTTGGGGTTAGTTTGTACCTCATTACTGGCAATGACATTTGCTCATAAAGAGGTATTATATAATATTACAAGTAGATGAAATTCCCAGACATTCTGACTGTAGATAGGATTGCTGTGTGTGTGTGTGTGTAACTTTTACGTTTAAAATATGAAGCCTTTCTGAGGAGTTTTGCTGTCAGTTCTTGTATTGTCTCAGGTCAGCTATTATCAAGCAGATCTATAATTAAAAGCGTTCCAGCCGCGACCATCCCAACATCTTTGTACGTTAGGGACAATTTATCGTGATTAATGTATTCTTCAGCATACCTGTGTCCCCCTCCTACAAACTTTGTTTCTTTATGACTTTCAGAAAACTTGGTATTTTTCTATGAAATTTTCTTTAAGTTCCTTTCAGATGGTGTAGATTATTATATTGGATTTTGTTACACTATATATATATATATATATATATATATATATATATATGGTGGGCACACACACATACATACTGATTGACATGGATCACAATTTTAACATAATTTCAGGTTTCATTATGTATGTGCGAGAGTCTACCATTTTTTCCACGTTAAATTTCGATATAATCGTAATCTACACCATTTGAAAAGTATTAACTCAAAATTTCATTAAAAAATATCCACTTTTCCTAAAGTTACGGGGAAACGAATTTTGGGGTGGGGTACATTTGTGTATGTATGCCTATCCTTCTTTATTTGAAATAATAGCGTGTAATTTGAAAGAGATTTGGTTACTATTGCAGACAAACAGACGGCTTGACCGCGTAGAGATTCCCTCGCTGACTCATGTTTCCCATTCTTGAATACGTTACGTATTGAATGTAAAACGTGTCAATTGTCCCAATTATTTTATTCCACACGTGTTTAGATGAGTTGTCTTAAACATACTGCGTAGAAATATATATTTACGACTTCTCTTTTGGAATTCCCAGTCAACGCTCGTTTTATTCCACTTTCTATTTTCATTTCTCATATTCCTCTCCCCTACCATGATAATTCTTTAAGATCACTATGAGCCGAACCCTTTCTTTACAAAACAATAGCTCTCGAAAACGATTAGATAAAGATTATGATAAAAAGAAAATGTACTTAGATACATATATATTTGATATATATATATATATATATATATATATATATATATATACTCTTTTACTTGTTTCAGTCATTTGACTGTGGCCATGCTGGAGCACCGCCTTTAGTCGAGCAAATCGATCCCAGGACTTATTCTTTGGAAGCCTAGTACTTATTCTATTGGTCTCTTTTGCCGAACCGCTACGTTACGGGGATATAAACATACCAGCATCGGTTGTCAAGTGATGTTTGGGGGGGGGGGGAAACACAGACTCACAAACATACACACACACACACATATATATATAGGTACTACTAAAGCAGCATAGTCCCGAACGCGCAGTCGCACGTCCGCGCTAGCTAGTCGTGAGTGGTCGATCGTAACCCTAACCCTAACCCTAAACACGTATTCATTTGCACATGCGGGTTAGAGATAGGGTTAGGGAGAGGGACAGGGACAGGGATAGGGTTAGGATCGACCACTCATGACTAGCTATCGCGGACGCGCGACTGCGTGTTCGGGGACCATGCTGCTTTAGTAGTACCATATATATAGGCGTAGGAGTGACTGTGTGGTAAGTAGCTTGCTTACCAACCACATGGTTCCGGGTTCAGTCCCACTGCGTGGCACCTTGGGCAAGTGTCTTCTACTATAACCTCGGGCCAACTAAAGCTTTGTGAGTGGATTTGGTAGACGGAAACTGAAAGAAGCCCGTCGTATATACATGTATATGTATATATATTTGAGTGTGTGTGTTTTGTATTTGTGTTTGTCTCCCCAACATCACTTGACAACTGATGCTGGTGTATTTACGTTCCTGTAACTTAGCTGTTCAGCATAAGAGACCGTTAGAATAAGTACTTGGCTTATTTGCTCGACTAAAGGTGGTACTCCATCATGGCCAAATGACTGAAACAAGTAAAAGAGAGTAAAGAGAATATCATATATATATATATGTGATATAATATATATGTATATACATACATATATATATATATATATATATATATATATATGTATATGTTTGCTTTCCATGCTAGCATGGGTTGGACGATTTGACTGATGACTGACGAACCAGGCTACAATCTGATTTGACAGAGTTTCTACAGCTGGATGCCCTTCCTAACGCCAACCACTTCGAGAGTGTAGTGAGTGCTTTTACATGCCACCGGCATGAGGGCCAGTCTCGCGGTACTGGCAATGGTCACGCTCAAATGGTGTTTTTTATGTGCCACCTGCACGGGAGTCAGTCCAGCGGCACTGGCAACGACCTCGCTCGAATGCTTTGTGCCAGTAAGGCGATGCTGGTAACGATCATGCTCGAATGGTACTTTTTACGTGCCACCAGCATGGAAGCCAGACGGCTGCTCTGGCAGTGATCCCACTCAGATGGTGCTGTTTGTGCTCCACTGGTGTGTTTACGTTCCCGTAACTTAGCAGTTCAGCAAACGAGACCGATAGAATAAGTCCTGGGGTTGATTTGTTCGACTAAACGCGGTGCCCCAGCATGGCCGCAGTCAAATGACTGAAACAAGTAAAAGAGTATATATACACACACACACACACACACACACACACACACACACACATGATATCATCAGCATTTCTACTTGGAGAGTTTAAATGTAGTTATAAAAATATGTCCTTCTGTTGAAATGAAAATTCAGTAAATTTCTATATCTTTCTGCAGCTGAGGATTGCTCTGCATTTTACATTTGATATAATGTTCACATTGCTTAAATAAATGAAGTCGCATGAAACAATCGTACTGCATTAACTTTGGATATCCTTGTTGCTTGATGATTTGCTACACTAACTTCAGGAAATCAGCCAGCCTGTTAGCTGATCAATTATCTATATGGTGGGCACACAAGCCAGATAGACTGCTTTCCCACTATAAAATGGAACAGACTGATGCTTGTAAATGCAAAGTTATTCTCATGGGAAGAATGTACAACTCAACATAGGTTAGTGATTAGTGGCTTCAGAATAGAAGGACTTAGAGAAACAAGCCAGTTTGGAAAAGGAAGATATGGAAGTTTAAAGACTCAGCAAACAGCGTGAAATTTAAAGAAATTCTGATTAAAACATTTGATAAAAAAGTGGAGATGTATACTGTAGTGGACAACTGGAGTTTTCTATATGGCAATCTACTGAGGGTTACAGACCATGTTTGTAGCTAGTGCTAAGTCCTGGCCAGATTGAGGGTGATGTGATAGTAGAACAGCTAGTAGATAGTGTATAAAAGCAGAAAGACAGACCTGGAAAGACTGGATAAATGGAAGTAGCTGAGATCTATATCGGAAGAGAAACTAAGTGACAGGTTTACATAGCAAAGAGAGAATCAGAAAGTAGATTTGCCAATGTACAACAGTATGAGGATCAAAGGCATGAGGTGATCTGAATTGCAAGACAGTTGTGGGTGAACGTGTGTGCAGATGGATAATGATACACTTGCACTTAGTGATTCTGAAAGGAAAGAGGCATGGAAGTGTTACTATTAAATGTGGAGAATGCATGGGAGAAAATTGATTTTCTCAATGTGGGACCAGTTATCCTAGTTGGTAGCAATTAAGGATATGAAAGCAGGTAAAGCTCCTGGCCCATCAGGAATCACCACTAAAATACTTAAAATATCTGGCAAAGCAGGATGTGGCTTGTGAGAGCCATGTACAGGGTGTTGTTGTTAACGTGAAAGTTAGCCACAAGCACAGCGAGAAACTTAGAGTACAGGATGGAGTTCACCAGGTTGGTTCTTAGTCCCCTTTATTCATCATAGTCCTCCAGGCCATAATAGGAATTTAAGACTGGCTACTTTTGGGAACTACTATATGCTTGGGTAAGAGTAAAGATCCCTTTCAGTCATGAATGACCATGAGATTGCACCTAGAAAGTTACCCTCCAAGGCATAAGTCTGGGCAAGGTTGTTTACAGAAGACCAGCAGTTGCCCATGCATACTAGTTACCCCTCTTCATGCCACCGATGTTATCCAAGGGAAAGGCAAAGGTCAATACAGCTTAGCACCAGTGATATCACAACTCATTTCTACAGCTGAGTATCAGCAAAACCTCAAATCAGCTGTGTATCAGCAAAACCTTGAATCAAAGGGTTTTTAAGTTAACTTAGAAAAGACTAAAGTTCTAGTAAGCAGAAAATAAACAGGACTCTACCCGCTTCTGGTAAATGACCATGCTTGATATGTGGGAAATGTGTAGGGAGGAATTCTATATAGTGTACTCAGTGCAAATTATGCACACACAAGAGTTGCAATAGAATCACAGAAAAGTTAACACAGAAAGTACTGTTTGTATGTGAAAGATGCACAAGTGCCATAAAATTTAAGGATGCATGGGAAATTGATTTTTTTCAAATACTCTGGAGGATTCCTAGAGGTAGTAGATAATTTCTATTACCTAGGCAACCTACGAGGTAGTATCACACAGTTCTTGGACTAGTTCAGTAGCATGCCAACTGATGGCAGCACATGGTTGCATGTGTAGTAAGAGCTAGCAGCGAACTTCATGAGGCAGTGTGCTGAGTGACATTGCTGTGTTTACTTTGCAAGTTGTAAAATTTGTGTTTTTGTTATCATGTGTATGCTGTAGTCTATGATTTTGTCATGGACAGGAAGTTGGAACAAAGAGCCAAGGTGAAATTTTGCATTAAACTTGGGAAGTTTGCTACAGAGACATTGAGCATACTTTGGCAAGCTTACAGCAATGAGGCAATGAGTTGTACACAATGTTTAGAGTGGCACAGGTGCTTCAAAAGCAGAAAAATGTCCTTGGAAGACAATGAGCAATCTGGAAGACAATGAGCAATCTGGAAGACCTGTCACGCATGCATCACCCCTGGAAATGTGTAGAAAATTCCTCAGCTTGTGCATGAGGATTGTTTGAGGACAACCAATGACATTGCTGATGTTGCTGGTTTGTGATATGGGTCCATGCAGACAATCCTAATGTCTGAATTGAACATGCGGTGTGTTTCTGCCAAGTTTGTCCTCCACCTGCTGGCCACTTAGCAGAAAGAACATCACTTTGAAGTCTGTCAAAATCTCTGTCAGCATGCTGCTGATGATCCATCCTTCATGTCAGTGATCATCACTGGTGATGAGTGTTGGGTCTACAGGTATGACCCTGAGATGATGCAGCAGTTTTCACAGTAGAAGAGCCCTTCATCTCCATGACCAAAGAAAGTTTGACAGAGCCACAGCTCAATCAAAAATATGATCGTCATTTTTTCGACATCTGTAATATTGTGCATTGATAATTCGTTCCCTAGGGCCAGACCCTCAATCGAGAGTTCTGTGACATTTTGAAGTGTTTGATGGAAGATGTTCATCAAAAGTGACCAGATCTGTGGAGTGCAAAGAATTGGATTCTTCACAACAACAGTGCACCATCACTGAGCTCTCCTCACTCGTGAGCTTCTTGTCAAAAACAATGTGATGTTGCTTCTGCACCCACCCTATTTGCCAGATTTAGCACCTGTGGACTTACATTTCTTTCCCAAAATGAAAAGGCAGTTCAGAGGTCACCATTTTAACACTGTTGTCAAGATCCAGAGTGAATCGCAGAAGGTCCTTGACTTGCTTACGGAAAACAACTTCTAGGCTGGATTCCAAAAGTGGTAGAAATGCTGGGACTGGTGTATTGCTGCACAAGATGACTATTTTGAAGGAGATGATGTTAATTATTATTTTATAACTACAAAACATTTCATGAAACATTTTGGGTCACAGCTCATTTCTTCATTGTTATAATATTTTGTGGTGAATTGTTAGTTCATGCATTAATAAAGTTTCTTTTCAAAAATTTAACAGATAGTTATATTTTGAGGCTTACTTCAGGTATAATGCTTGCTCTATGATGAATAACTCTGGTTCCTTTTGAATAAGCTAAAATTACTTTCTCCTATATTATGGGAGATGGAGAGAAAAAATGTGATGCTTATGCTTTTCTCAAGTTATTTCTTTACTACCCACAAGGGGCTACACACAGAGGGGACAAACAAGGACAGACAAACGGATTAAGTTGATTATATCGACCCCAGTGCGTACCTGGTACTTATTTAATTGACCCCGAAAGGACGAAAGGCAAAATCAACCTCGGCGGAATTAGAACTCAGAACGTAGTGGCAGACGAAATACTGCTAAGCATTTCGCCTGGCGTGCTAACGTTTCTGCCAGCTCGCCGCCTTTAACCATTCAAGTAATGAGTGCCAAATAAAATGCCTTAAATCACAAATGTTTTTTAAAAGTTAGAGATGGAAGGGCAACCATTGAAGCATAATGTCCATTGTTGAAAATCTGGAAAGTGAAGGCAGCAAGGGTCTGGTTTCCAATGCTTACAATAAAATGAACTTGTGCTAAACAGCCCAGAATGGATGTTAATGTTAAACCATTTGATACCAAGCCGGCTGAAACTACCTCTGGCTCTAGTAAAAATGTCTTGTTTTCAAAAGTTCTGAATTAAAATCTTCCACCAAACTTTATTCACTATTTATGTTCTTAACACTAACTTAATGATGACTAAGTTATTTTACTAAATTCTTTGTTATATTTAAAATTAATTGAAAGAAATACGGAGCATGTCTTGATAAGTTTCAATCTGTAATTGAAACCGTATCTAAGTCTTAACATGGTTATTGTTTACCTCCTATTCTGTGATGTTTGTCACTTTACAGTGAATGATTTTGTACAAACATGTTTTCTCTCATTAAAAATTAATAATAGAAAATATAAAAATATATTAGATATGCTATTTTCATATTAGTAGTTGTCAAACCTGCATCATAGAATTCAAATTTGCTGTTACATAACAATTTAACCCTGTCTAACAATTATGTCCACACACAATACACTTACACAGATGCAATTGTACATTCTCATGTATGTATACACATAAACACAGACACACATGCACAGACAGACACACACACACAGACAGACACACACACACAGACACACAGACAGACACACACACACACACTTGTAATACTGCTTTCGAATTTTGACACAAGGCCAGCAATTTTGGGGAAATGGGTAAGTGGATTACATTGACGCTAGTGCTCAACATACATTTATAATATCACTGTATTCCTGTACTCTCTACTCCCATATACAGTGTGTGTGTGTGTGTGTGTGTGTGTGTGTGTGTGCGCGTGTGTGTATGTGTGTGTGTGTGTGGTTTCCCCATAATTTTCTCAGCCTGTCTGCCTGTTTTTCTGTTTGTCAATCTCCATGCCCTAAACATCCACATGTTATGTTAATATATTGTCCAACATCATATGGATTTAATAATAACTAGTTGTATCTGGCCTTTCTTAGGTTTATTAATACCTAAAAGACATACAATCATATGGATTTACTATATTTTAGATAAATTGCTTTAAAAAAACGCTGATAGGTACAGGTTTATCTATGTGGTAAGATGTTTACTTCCCAACTACTTGGTTCAAGGCTCAGTGTTCAGTCCCACAGTGCAGCAGTTTGTGCAAGTGTCTTCTACAATAGCCCTAGGCCTACAAAAGCCTTGTGAGTGGATTTGATAGACAGAAACTGGAAGAAGCCTGTTGTGTGTGTAAGTGCATGTGTGAATGCATATGTGTGTGTATGTATCTATGTTTGTGCTGGTTTGTTTATACCCCTATAACTTAGCTGTTCAGCAAAAGATACCAATAGAATAAGTACCAGGCTTTGAAAACATTTGTACTGAGTTGATTGGTTTGACTAAAATACTTCAAAGCAGTGCCCCAGCATGGCTGCAGTCCAATGAGTGAAATATGTAAACGATAAAAAACAATCTTTAGTTGGTCTGGGAATGTCAGTTTACTCAGAACTGTTTGCATCCAAGCAATTCAGAAGAATGTTCAAGTTGAGCTTTATAAAACATAAATATTAAACAAAATAATAAACAGTCATCATCATCATCATCATCATCATCATCATCATCATCATCATCATCATCATCATCATCATCATTTAATGTCTGTTTTCAATGCTGGTATGGGTTGGATGGCTTGACAGGAATTGGCAATGCCAGGGGCCACACCAGGTTCTATTGTCTGTTTTGGTTTGGTTTTAACTGCTGGATACCCTTCCTAATGTCAAGCACTTCACAGAGTGTTTTGGGTGCTTTTTTATGTGTCACCATCCCCAGTTTTTTTTAAGGGGCACCAGCACTAGTGCTTTTTACATGGCACCAGTACCCACACCAATGCTTTTAATGTGGCACCTTGGTTTTAGGATCTAAGTCTGTTGTGATGGGTAGGTCTTCTTGAGTACAGCAATATAGAAATTAAAAATCGATACAGTTTCTGACCTTCTCCTTGGAAAGATGTGCCTTTCTCCCAATGCTAAATTTCAGTTACCTAGGTGGAAAACTGGCCCTAAAACACAGAATTTACAAACATTCATCACTATCATCAGTTATTATCCACTTTTCCATGCATACATGGGTCAGAATTGTAGTGACGTCATTTTGAGGGTCTCCAGCAAGCATGTGCAGAGTTGGAACTTTCTGGAAGGCCTGCCGAAAGGTCCTTGGATGACGTCAATTTTATTGGGACAGATTTTCTACAGTTGAATGTTCGTCCTGTCAGCAATCCTCACCTGTTTCCATCATCATCATCGTTTAACATCCGCTTTCCATGCTTGCATGGGTTGGACGATTTGACTGAGGACTGGTGAAACCAGATGGCTACACCAGGCTCCAATCTGATTTGGCAGAGTTTCTACAGCTGGATGCCCTTCCTAACGCCAACCACTCCGAGAGTGAGGTAATATTTCTCATGGCTTGATATGCTTTTTTATAAATGACAATAATTGCTTGTATGATGGCGATGCTTGTTCTGACAACCACATGGTGGTGTCAGAACAAGGGTACTCACATATACACCCACACATATTTATATGCACATGTATGTGTATATATATTATCATCATCCTTTAACATCCATTTTCCATATTGGCATGGGTTAGATGGTTTGACTGGAATTGGTAAGCTGGAGAGCTTGACCAGGCTCCAGTCTGTTTTGGCCTGGGTTCTATAGCTGGATGCCCTTCCTAACACCAACTGCTCTACAAAGTGCACTGCATGTCTTTTACTTGTCACCGGCATGGGTACTTTTTATGTGTCAGTGATACAAGCGCCAGTCTTCTTTCAGTTCCTGAACAACAGGCTTCTTTCAGTTTCTGTCTACCAAATCCACTCACAAGGTTTTAATTAACCCAGGTCTGTAGTAGAAGACACTTGCTAAAGGTAGCACATTGTAGGACTGAACCCTAAATAACACAGTTGGGAAGCAAGCTTTTTAACCACACAGCCACTTTTCTATAATCAGATTACATACACTTGTTTTGCTACAATGCATATATCCACCATGTTTATTCTTTAGTCTGTTTCAGTTACCATGGCCAAAGCCATGCTGGTGCACTGCCTTTGTGTATCTGTATATGCAATGTTAAGCTGGGTAGCTAGTGAAAGCATGCTGTGTATTTGGATTGAGATTTGAGAGGTGTTTCAACCAGAATTCTCACAGGCAAATAATACAAGTAGAAATTCTAGGTGGGTAACAACTATAGCATAGGTGTAGAGCAGAGGTTCTCAGCCAGCGTCCCTATGGCCCCTGAGGGTCCACATAAGATTTTTGGGGGTCTACGCAACAAAATAGTAAATTGTGAATCCATAATAGTATTTCAAGGGCCTCTGAAAAATTTTGTTTTAGATGTATGCATTGGTATGTACTGCAAGAAACTGCTTGGTTTCTTTCTCTAACATTTTACATAGTTCAACTTATGCAAGTTAATGTGTGAAAAACAAAATAGGAATTTTGAAATAAATTTCTATAAAACTAGTTTTTAAACATCAAATGGTTGTTGGGGGTCAACCTGAATAAAATAGTAATGAAAGGGGTCCGTAGGTAAAAAATGGATGAGAACCCCTGGAGTAGTTTACTTTTTGTAAAGAATGGATGGATGAGCAATGTAGAGGCTTCCTCATTGATTTGGAGTAGGTTGTTGTTTAGCCTCAGGTATGATCAAAAATATTCCAGACATGACCAACTTCTCATTTTATGTCTAGGCACATGAAAGGTGCAGGCATATCCTGTGGTTAAGAAGTTTGCTTGTTTCATGGTTTTGAGTTCAGCCCCCCCTGTTTGGCACCCCAGGCTGTTCAATGCCTTGTGAGTGGATTTGGTTGACAAAAACTGAAAGAAGTCTGTCTTACACACACCATGATGTATTTGCATTAAGTATGATATACAGTTGGCTATACATATATAGATACTCATATATATATATATATATATATATATATATATATATATAACGGTTATAAGATTGTACGATGAAGATCATTTTTTATAAGAAAATATTTATTTATGCCGTTACATTCAATGTTGCCATACCACGACAGGTAGGCCAGTGTAATAGTATATAAAACATGCAAGGTTGAGAATTTAGGCCTGTATCTGTATGTTCCTTTTTTTATAGCAGTAATTGTATAGAGGGAGAGATGGTAGGGTTATAATGTGGGCGCCGTTGTCTGACAGTGGCTGACAGTAAAGTTATTTCTCCCTCTGCCAAGTTGTAGCTGATCAGCCAGGCATCATTCTCCATGAGAGACTACTGGTCACTAGAAAGAGAAAAAAGGAAGTTTTCTTGGAGTGTCCTGTTTATATAGCCATGAAGCAGGGCAGTGAGTGCAAAGGATTTAGCTTGTTTACCTCTATTCTAGATGGAGTAGAAGAGGTCAGAAAAGTGTCAAGTGGTGGAGACCGCTTTGGCCTAGCTATTCAAATATGGGTAAAGTGAATCAATCCACTTCACGCCTGCCAGGTTCCTATATATATATATATATATATATATATATATATATATATATATATATATATATATATATATATATATATATATATATTTATATAAGGGCATTACTATACAAGAATGCCTCATGCTAAGAGGTAAAAATGTGTTTATTATGGTAGTTTGACCTTAGAGTCCCTTTTAGCGTGAGGCATTCTTGTATAGTAATGCCCTTATATAAATAAATATATTTTGGGGAATAAATGATGGATTTTTTCCCTTATGAGGTTTTTTTCACGCTAGCTACTTGATAAATTCTTATAAAAGAATTCATCCTATTATTGAAATTAAATATATATATATATATACATACATACACATATGTATGTATTTATGAGTGAGATTTTTTTCCTTGTGTTTATGTGTATTTGCTGGTTGTTAACAGTGGCATTACTCAGAATGTTGTTATCTAGCTGTCTGTTGTGTAAACATATATGGGTTTCTTGACTTGTTTTGGCATGTTGCATGACCTTTGTAAAGAAAAGTCCAATTTGTTTTATGTTGCTTATTTCCGTTTCTCCATGTAAACATGTCCAAACTGTTTGTTTAGTCAATGGACTGACTGATTATTATCTTGCGTGGAAGCAAATGAGAACTCATGATAGGAAGGTCTAAAGAAAACTCATCTGACTCATGCAAGCATGGAAAAGAGGATGTATCCTTTTTTTATAAGATTGTGGAGTGTGATTTGAGAGAATTTGGTTTCTATTTCAAGCAAGTTGAGCCCCTACATAGAGCTTTTATTGAGAAGGTTCTCTCTCTCTCTCACACACACACACACATACATACATACATACATACATACATACATACATACATATATATATATATATATAATCTGTGTATGTGCATCCTTGTGTTTACTCTCCACCCCCATCATTTAATAACTAGTATTAGTTTGTTTATGTTCCCTTGATTTAGTGGTTCAGCAAAAAATAATGGAAAAGTACCAGACTTCAAAATAATATATATATTGCTGGAGTTGATTTGTTTGACTTAACCTTTGAAGGTGGTGCCCAAGTCCAGTGACTGAAACAAATAAATGAAGAAATTGAAAGAAATCATTTGCTACACAAACTTCAGGAAGTCAATCAGTGACTTGGTTTCCTATCACTCAAGTGGACAAGAGAGTCAGATTGATTTGTATTTCAAAGCAAATTAAACAATCTGGTTCTGAATAAAACCCTTTCCTGATGAGAAATGTACTTTTTCAGCATAGGTTACACATTAGTGACTTTAGGTTGAGGGAGAAAGGAATTGGAAACACAAAGCAATTAGGGGAGTATGGATGTAACAGCATGTTTTACTCTAGTGCAGGAGAAAATTGAGAACTATAACATGGAAAATAGTTGGGCATTCCTAAGGCGTACTCTGCTGAAAGCTGCTATCTGATCTTTTGGATGGAGCAATATCTAAGGTAGTCAGCCAGTAATATGGTGATGGAATGAATACTGCATTGTGCTCCAGTGTCTGTTCTGGCATGGTTTCTATTACTAGATTCCTTCCTAATACTAACCACTTTACAAAGTGTACTTAAGTGCTTTTTCATGGAATTAGCACTAGTGAGGTTGTTATGCTGCTTGCAAGACTAAAATCTTCATCATCATCATTTAGCATCTGATACACAATGTTTTTGGTTTTGCCATTGGGTGCATAAATGAATAAATTTTCCGGATTTCCAACTCTAGAGCGTCAGACAAGAGCTGTCCGTGAGACAAAGCAGATTCTGCAAGATTAAGGCCTACCACTTCCAATGTCTGATCCTGTGCTTTGTTGATGCTCATTGCAAAGCTCAATCTCAGTGGGAATTGTAGCTTTTTGAAATCAATTTGTGTGTCGGAAGGAATCAGAGGAATCTTTGGAATGAAAACATCTTCACCACTTACTCTCCAAGTCAGTATTGTTGCCTCCAACACTGTCTGCACCAATTTTTGTAATAATAAGTCTCGTGCTGTTGCATAATTTTGTGGGATTAAGGTTTCTTAAAAGCATAACTGGGGCTCCAACCTTTAGATGCAATTCATGTGATGGTAGACCTGAAGGTGCAAGGCTATTGAGGAATTCAACGGGGTAATGAACAGTGTGATTGTTGTGGAGCACAGTATCAATTGACTTGTATGTCTGACGATCACCAAGCATTTGTTCCAGAAGGTGATTGTTTATGCCATTGAGTGTGACATTTTTGGCACCAAAATTGCACGTTTTCTCAGCCAACAATGCTCTCTGAATTGTGTGTTCAGATTGGGGAAAATTCTCGCCAATAGTTCGTGTATATCTGACACCAAATTGCCAAAGGGTAAACACATCTTCCCATCCTGCTCAACAATTACAGCACCGTTTCCAATATCCATTAATTACCTGCAGAACTTCTCCATGTGCGCATCACCACCTAACTGCACTCTCATGTTTGTTGTGAGTTACAACTTTTTAACTTTGCTCCAAAAGTATGAAGATCTGATGCTCGCATTTACGTCATCTGCTCTTGTTCCCTTTGGAATGACTGGGAGCGTTTGTCGAAAGTCACCTGCAAGGAGTACTGTTAGGCCACCCATTAGGCTTGTGTTGCACCTCAGATCTTGAAGTAATCTGTCAAGAGCCTCAATAGCTCCCTTATGACTCATTGTCGCTTCATCCCAAGTGATCAGTTTGCACTCGGTGAGAATTTTTGATTTTGTAGTGCCACGACTGATATTGCAGGTTACTATCTCTTTTTTCACAAGGTCCAGAGGCAATTTGAAACATGAATGAGCTGTGTGTCCGCTTTTTAACAGAGTTGCAGCTATTCCACTTGATGTCACGGCAAGGGCTATCTGTTTATTTTGTCACAGTTTCGCCAAAATAAGATTGATAATGAATGTTTTGCTAGTTCCACCTGGAGAATCGAGAAAGAAGAGATTACCAGTCTTGCTATGAGTGGATGAAATAATGGATTTGAAGGCAGTTTTTTGATCTTCGTTCAATTTGTGTTCGTTGTCAGCCACAAACACTGCCATTTCTTCAACGTCATAATTGATCTCCCTTACATATTCGATTTCAAGGGTTTTAGGTGATATATCTGGTTGAGGCAGACCAAAAGCAGCAACTCCACTGCCACCCACGGATTTCACTCGGTTGTGTAGGTCATTGAATGCCTCATTGAATTCAACAGTTTCTGATGGGTTCTGCCTTTGAATTCTGCATAGTATATCTTCTGACATGCTTTCTCTGTAATTCTCCAAAAGCATTACAGGATCACTGAAGGTTTATGTCATAAGCATGATGGAGTTGAGTTGGCATTTTAGCGACAGAAGCCTCATCAAGTGTTTGGTGCCAGTGAGCATCATCTTCAAGTAGTCCATGTTTGGCACAGAGCTCTCCATTAAACATTCGCAGATCTTCAAAATATGTGGGACCTCTGTAGGAGGAGACATAAAAAGATGCACTCTTGTTGATTTGGATGAACTGTGTAAACTCTCCCAATAGCGTTGCTTTTAAATATCTTTTCTGCCTCATAGGCGATAACTGGAATTCCATGTATACGTTTTACCCATTTTTTCCTGACCAGGTGTAATGGACAGGTACTTCAAAGCAGGGATCGGGCAAAATTGTCTGTTTTGCATAGGTCAAAGAAAGCTGTAAGAGTTGTTTTTGGGGGATATTGAAATTGCTGTTGAGCATTATCTTCCGTGAAATAGACATGCTCTCCGTTTTCAAGATGAACAGCTAGATTCACAACTGTTAGATACTGTCTGTGAAGTGGGATGCCAAATATACGCCAAATTGCCTTGTTTGATGATATATATCTTCCCAATAGATAGGGGTAATTTCCCTTGGGTGTTTAAATGAAAAATATTAGTTATATGTAGTAGATGTAAGGATCCCTTCTAGGGGCCCTATTATCGATTTTGTTCAACAATCTAAGTATGTCACGAGGTTTCCAGACATGAGTTCTACTCACGTGTCAAGTTTCATCAAAATAGATAAAACGATGTAGGAGGTGTTTGGTAACAAACCCATAAACAAACACACCCACAGACAGAATTTTCCACATTTGTAGTGGATATATATATATATATATATATATATATATATATATATATGTGTGAGAAAGGTGGAGTCCAATTTCATCCTTTTACTTGGGGGGGGGGTTCCAAAGTTAGATTTCTAATAAAATTCTTCATATTAAATTTGTAGCTTACTATTGTAAGTATTTTAAAAGAAAATATGAAAATTTTACAAGTATAAGGTGTGTTTTGAGCATTTATAGAACACGTATCCTATATAAACAATTCAAGATGGAGAAGAGAAGATGTTAAAAGTTTTATAAAATTTTAATCTATGCATATGATTGTTTCGAATGGTAACACCAACATGTAAGAAACATGGAAAAAAATTAAATTAATTATAATTAAATTAATATAATTACATATTGCCATTCTCCTCACTGCAAAAATAATACATCTGGAAAGTAGTATCAGAAGAATATTATGTTGTTACAGAAGACTATATGGAGTCCATGTCGCATAACTCATTCGGATATTTAAACCATTTTCATTGTATACCACTCATAACTATCAAATCACATATAAATTTAAATACAGCTATGATGTCCCATTGGACGCTTATTTTTTTATATGTATACACATATGTATATGTGCATATGTATGCACATTGTGTGGGTATGTGCATGTATGTGTATATGTATATGCGTGTATATATTTGTTTGTATATATGTATATATATGTGTGTGTGTGTGTGTGTGTGTTTGTGTTTGGTAGCCCGAGGGTATAGTAGACAACACTTGCCCAAGGTGTCATGTGGTTGGGAAGCATGCTTCTTACCACAGCCATGTCTGTACCTATATGTGTATGTATGTGTGTGTGTGTTTGTGTGCTGGTGCTTGTGCCTCCCTCTTTTGATATCACATGATAATTGTAAACAAGTGGTGTCATTTGTTTCTAATCTCGTATAACAGCATGTTTGGTCATGAGGGAATATTACCTTGCTTGGAAACAAGTGGGTTGGAAACAGGAAGGGCATCTGGTCATAGAAAACGTACCTTAACCCTTTAGCATTCAGATTATTCTGTCAAATGTGATGCTTATTTATTCATATTGTTTTGAATTAATTATGCATTATGTTGTAGCTTTGAGATTTTGATGGTGTGTTCGTTTAGCTTTAGAATGACATTGTAGGGTAGGTGTAAGAGGCTGAATCTTGCCAGTTTGAACATAAAACAGTTGGAATATTTGAGCCGGATATAGCCGGTTTAAACATTAAAAGGTTAAGAAATTCCATCTGACACCAGCAAGCATAGAAATATGGATGTTAAAATGATGATGATGATGACGACAATGAGTGGTGTGATGTTTGGTGGAGGTGATTGCTATTTTTAGTAGCTTCAATTCTCACATAGAAGTTCCCTTGTTGTTTCGGAGTAAATGAAAGTACCATTCTCATTGACTAGTATAACAGTATCCTTGCCAAACGCTATTGGAGGAACCCTTTTAAAAATAAGCTTTAAACTAAGGAGTTAGTTTTCTGGAGGATGTAGTTTGGAATTGTGCTGGTTGCAGAACCACATGTGGCATATTTCTAGCAAGACAACTATAAGAGAAATTTGTAGCTAAGAATAAACTACTATACTTCGTATTTATTAATCTAGAGAATGCCTTTGACGAGCATCCTTGCCCTTGAAAGTGTTGGGTATTATAGAAACAAAATTTAGATGAATGGCTTGTGAGAGTCTTGTATGAAAACAATGTTGTTGAGAATTGTCTGAGTTTAGTAGGAAATACAAATAGGCTTTCACAAGGGTCTTATCTTCAACCACTTCCATCCATTATAATTTTTGAGGCTATAATCTAAAGGCTCCAGAGAAAATTCTTTTATTTTTATGGCACCCTCATGACATTGATAGCATAATCTGTTTAAGGGCTCTAGTCTGGAAAATGATTTAGCATGTGAGGTTTAATCCTGTAGCATTCAGATATTCTTTGTCAAATATAATGCTAGTTTATTCACATTGTTTTGTAGCTTTGAGTTTTGAGATTTGAGCTCATAGCTTTGAGATTTCGATGATGTGATTATGTATTTCTAGAATGACATTGTAGGGTAGGTGGGAGAAGTTGGATCTGGTCAGTTTAAACATGAAGCAGGTAGACTATTTGGGCCAGATATGGCCGGTTTAAATGCTAAAGGGTTAAAGGACATTTTGCTGCTCTATCTAGCTGGTCAAATAAATGCTTAGCGGTTTCTTCATTGGTTCATCAAGTGTGTATGTATTGGCACCAAACTGCTTCCCATGTAAAAATAGACTGAATGAAGCATGCATAAGAAGAGTGATATATGGTTATGAGACATAGGTTGTATTGACTGTTGAGGACGTTGGAGTGAATAAGTTAAGTATCATCTTTTACAGTGGTTCTTCCATGGATGGTAATGTCCCCTTAGGAGGTTGAGTTCACAGGGAGATGGAAAATATCATGGGAATACAATGGTATTTAGAGAGGTCATGATTTTTTTTCCAGAGAAAATGTATTTAATTCAGGTATAACTCTTTTACTTTGTTTCAGTCATTTGACTTTGGCCATGCTGGAGCATCTCCTTCAAGGGTTTTTAGTGAACAAATTAACCCTAGGATTTATTTCTTAGGCCTACTACTTATTCTATCAGTCTCTTTTGCTAGACTGCTACTTTCAGTTTCTGTCTACCAAATCTACTCACAAGGCTTTGGTTGGCCCGAGGCTATAGTTGAAGACTTACCCCAGGTTCCACACAGTGAGACTGAACCCGGAATCATGTGATTGGGAATCAAGGTTCTTAGCACACAGCCATGCTTGCACCTGATATTTTAATCTTTTAGTATTCAAACTGACCATATTAGGTCCAAATATTCTATGTGTTTTATGTTCAAACTGATGAGATTAGGTCTCTCACACTTGCCCTACAATGTCATTCTAGAAATAAACATTCACATCCACTGAAATCTCAAAGCTAAAGATAATGTATTATAAATTCAAAGCAATGTAGATAAATAAACATTACCATATGACAGAGTAATCTGATTGCTAAAGGGTTAAATACTTATTGAAAGATATCTTTGTCAGGATTAAGATATGAAGAGGACATTATGTTATCTATGAGCAGAAACATGGGTGATAATATGCCAAGGTCCAGTATAATTTTATTATATAAATTCTTGCCTTCTTTAGCAATTTCTGTAAAAATTTATTGTACAGGGGTTACTAGTGCATGCGATTATCACTTTGGATGGAACAATAAATCACTGTAAAATTAGCTTCTGTTTGATGTAAAAAAATTTTTGTGTGCAAAAAAATCTATAAAATGCAATTCCATGAAAAGGGGACACTGAACTTCAAAAAATTGAGAGGCTTAGGTCTGTCATGAACTTTAAGACTCATAAGGCCAGAGCTTAATCCAGTTTCCATGTTATATACGTGACTGAAGTTACAACATTCTCCTTTAATGGGATGCCAGACTGTCACAGGGTTAACTTCCCAGCTGTTGTGGGAACTCATATATGGCTGAGTGGACTAGAACAACATGAAATGAAGCGTTTTGCTCAAGAACATTGCACGCCGCTCGGTCTAGGAACTGAAACTATGATCTTATGATTGTGAGTGCAACACCCCAAACACTAGGCCATGTATTTTCACACAAAAGGTTAAGAGCTATCGATGAATTGCATGTTTAATGTTAGCTCGAGAAACAGAGCACAACTAGATAGATAGTTAGGAAGATAGGAATAACTAGCTAGATAGATAGATAAAGAGGGAAAGAGAGAGGCTGGGTATGAAAGCCATCATCCTGAGGTATACAGGAGAGGTGCTTGCTCTGGTATGCGATGCAAGTGGGTGTATTGGAATGTACTAGTGGAATGGTCTGATTTTAGAATGCTGAAATCAGACCATTCAGCTTGTCTTAACATTGCAAACAACATTAAAAAGATGATAATGCGATTAATATTTTTTTGTAAACAAGTCCTATTCTGTCCTTTATAATCAACATAAGCAATTACTTTCGTTTTCTTACTTTATGACCTTTCTTTTTACATTATACAACTGTTACTCCTGGTCAGGCAGGTTTCTTTTTTTCACTTGAAAAATTTATGCTAATATGAAACATGTTTATGTGGCATAGGATTTGAAAATTGTACAATTTAAAACTGATACCTTTTGTGATTAAGGTTATATAATAATAAGTGAATGCATAAGGAAAAGTGGAGAGATTTTCCTTCTCAGTTGCATTAGCAGCAGAGCAAGTGTATAATTAGTTCTAATTGCATTATCTGCACTAACCAGAACTAAGCCTATTTTGTACTGAGTGACTTACCTAACTTTGTAGTAACCAGCTACCATAAACATCAACTTGAACATTGATAGTATATCTCAGGATTTGAACATTATCCAAAGGGCTCTTTATCTGTAGATAGTAATTTGCAATGTTATTGAAAAACAATTACAGCAGTAATGTAGTTTACTTCTCCCCTTTTTTATGAATATAACACAAACCATCGAACTCTATATATGATAAGGCCAGTCAGTCTCCAACAACTTCATATAGAGACCTTATTGTGTATTCTGTGCAGATCAGTCTCCATTAACTTCATATAGAGACCCTACATAGTTTATAGCTGAAATTACACAATAATTTATATATACATATATATATATATATTTTATTATATGTATTTATTTTCTCTTAATTAACAATTAACTTCGACAAAATAAATTGGTTAATAGATACCAGGGTAGCAAAGATCACAAAATGAATGTAGTGTAACTACTGTTTACGAGGTAGAAACTCCCTGTTATTTTGGGTATTTGAGTAAATATAAAATTTAATAAATGGAGTAATACGCATATGTTAAATGAATTCTTTTATTTCCGACATATGTTTCGAAGATTACAAATGGTTCCTTCCAAAGGAATAAGTGATGCTGATCTTTATCAACATCACCTATTCTTTGGAAGGAACCATTTGTAATCTTCGAAACATATGTCGGAAATAAAAGAATTCATTTAACATATGTGTATTACTCCATTTATAAAATTATATATATATATATATATATATATATATACACACACATACATATACAAGGTGCAGTGAATAAATTGTCATCTAAATTACACAAAAATGAAAATAACACTAACACCTAATTTTATCAGGTATATTTACCAAAATTACACAAAAATATCTTGAGATACTAAAGAGTAAATTTATTCAATAAAATCGCCATTGGCTTCAACTACAGCCTCAGGACAACTTAGGAATCTCCTGCAACTCTTCTGGACAGTCTCCTTATTTAAGTTGGTGAATGCTGCCATAATCCTTGCCTTCACTTCAACTTTGGTGTTACAAGGAGTTTTGTTGGTCTCTCGCTCAACTGTGTCCCACATATAATAATCAAGGGGGTTGCAGTCTGAGGAGTTAGGTGGCCAGATTTTAGGGGTGATGTGGTTTCAGAAATTGTCTGACAGCCATGACTGGGTTCTTCTACTTGTGCAGCATGATGCAAAGTCCTGTTGCCAGACATAAGGTCTTTCAGCAGCCACCCTGTTGACCCAGGACAGCACTACCGCCAGGCACTTGGTGTAGGCCTCCATGTTGAGTCTGAGGCTGTGTAGGAAGATGAATGGAGGCATAACGTCACCATCACTAGTGATCACTCCAAACACCATGATGTTGACTGGATGTTTGATTTTTATCACTCTTGGTACACGTTTTGGGGACATGGCAAGCCAACGGTTGTTCTGTGAGTTCACCATCTGATCCTGGCAGAAATTTTTCTCGTCTGAGAAAAATCAAAGCATGTTAAGTTGGAGGGCATGCTTGAGTTTGTTTAAAAGCTTTGTAGCACAGTCTTTCCTCTTGTCCTTGATGGCTTGGGATAAAAATTGGCCCATTCTCATCTTGTATAAGGAATACCAAATGTCTTCATGTACTACCTGCCTGATAAGAAACTCAGACACTCACATGTTCCTGGCAATGGACCTGATTGACTTGGAGGAATCGTTGTCAATCATGGCCTGGATCTCACCAACAAATTTAGGAGTTCTTTTCTTATCAGAACAATCAGAGTGAGTTTTCCACCATTAGACTCATCCAACTCTTTTGGAATCCTCTGCACTATCCTCAGATTGACTCCCAGACATTCTAAAATGTTCATATTGGAGCTTCTGGTGCGAATGCCAAGCACTACAGGATGTTGTTTCCAAATTTCTGGCAGAGTGAATTGTGTCATGATGCTGTTTTTCTCAAAGACAGTGCCCAACTGACCCTACTATACTATGTAGTCAGCAAAATCAAAAACATATAATGTGCATGTGTGAAATTAAAAATATAAAATGGCGACAATTTACCCATTGCACCCTATCTATATATATTATTGTGCTGCCAGGTGGAGGAGGGTGCATCTTTGATCTAGAAAAGGAAACAACATTAATGTTGGATTCCTAAATTCTCATTAATCTTAATTACTGCTACCATCATGTAGTCTAAACTCCATATCATTACATACAATTATCGCTTAGCTTTATATACATGTTTGTTTTTACTAATCTATGCTGATTAATGCATAACATCTATTATACTTTCCAATTGTGTTTCCCTTCAGTGAGTAATGGAGCACATATACTACACAGTTTTATTTATTACTACATTGCTATCATACTCAGAGTAAAAGGCAGACTGTATGACGCATGCGTACGAACAACCATGCTACATGGCAGTGAAACATGGGCTGTAACTGCTGAGGACATACGTAAGCTCGCAAGGAATGAAGCCAGTATGCTCCGTTGGATGTGTAATGTCAATGTGAATACCCGTCAGAGTGTAAGTATCTTGAGAGAAAAGCTGAACATTAGAAGCATCAGTTGTGGCGTGCAAGAGAGACGATTGCGCTGGTATGGACATGTGGTGAGAATGGAGGAGGATAGCTGCGTGAAAAAGTGCCACACCCTAACAGTTGAGGGAACCCGTGGAAGAGGTAGGCCCAGGAAGACCTGGGCTGAGGTGGTGAGGCAAGACCTTCGTACATTGGGCCTCACCGAGGCGATGACTACGGACCGAGACCTTTGGAAATGGGCTGTGCGTGAGAAGACCCGGCAAGCCAAGTAAGATCGTTGCCAGTGCCCCTGGACTGGTTCTTGTGCGGGTGGCACATGAGATGCACCATTTTGAGCGTGGCCGTTGCCAGTACCGCCTGACTGGCTCCTGTAGGATTTTCGAGCGAGATCGTTGCCAGTGCCCCTGGACTGGCTTGTGCGGGTGGCACATAAAAGACACCATTTCGAGCGTGGCCGTTTTCGTGCGGGTGACACGTAAAAGCACCCACTACACTCTCTGAGTGGTTGGCGTTAGGAAGGGCATCCAGCTGTAGAAACTCTGCCAAATCAGACTGGAGCCTGGTGTTGCCATCCGGTTTCACCAGTCCTCAGTCAAATCGTCCAACCCATGCTAGCATGGAAAGCGGACGTTAAACGATGATGATGATGATGATGATTTTAATCCTTTAGCATTTAAACCAGCCATACCCAGCCAAAATATTCTACCTGTTTTATGTTCAAACTGTCACAGTCCAGCCTCTTACACTTACCCTACAATGTCATTCTAAAAATATAATCATATCATTGAAATTCCAAATGTATGGGATAATACATGATTAATTCAAAGCAGTGTAAATAAATGAGTATCATATTTGACAGGAGTAATCTGAATGATAAAGGGTTATCTTAGATAAGCAGTAATCAATCATGATCTAATATATAATTAATCAGTTTATGCTCAAGTGTTCTTACAGAAGAAACAGGGAAATCAAACCAAATTTTTTTCTTTGTTAAATTGCCCTCCATTTCTTATTTATACACACACACACACACACACACACACACACACACACACACACACACACACACACACACACACAATAGAGGTATAGGCTTGGTTGTGTTAAGTTTGCTTCCCAACCATGTGGTCTTGAGTTCAGTCTTGCTGTGTGGTATCTTGAATGTCTTCCACTATAGCTTTGAGTTGACCAAAGACCAAAGACTTGTGAGTGAATTTGGTAGAAGAAAATTGTGTGGATGCCCTTTGTGTGAGTGTGTGCATGTGTGCACATGTACATATGTTTGTGTTTGCTACCCCACACTACTGGATAATGAGTGTTAGTTTGTTTATGTCTCTGTAAATGCTTCAGCAAAAAAAGAGACCGATAGAATAAATATCAAACTTAAAGATAAGTACTGGGGTTATTTTGTATGATTTCAAGGCAGAGTGCACCAGCATGGCTGCAACCCAATGACTAAAACCAGTAAAAGGTATCTATCTATCTGCCTGCCCACCTGGATTTTCTGTACTTGATGACCTGGAACTTATATTCTGCACTAATTTACAGAAATGTACAGGTTCTTGGGGGATGAAATAAATAAATTTCACAGCACCAACGTGAAGCAGGGTGGGGTTGCAACACTCCACCCTATGCATGTAAATAAAAGCAATTGATTTACCTAATTACCGTTGCTATTTCTAGCTGGTTGGACAGCTGTATAGCAGCTCCCTGCTTGGTAGTGGCAGTAGTGTTGTCATTAGCTTCCAAGTCAGCCTTATGATCAAAGGTGGTCCAGTTAAGATGCTCCTCTCATTTTTTTTAAAAAGAAAGATTGTGTCATTTAACAAAGATTTTTGCTTTTAGTTTTAGATCAAGTCGTCACGAAGAAGCGGTTTCATGTGTTGTGTGATTTTAGTCCAGCTTTTTTGTAGTCAGAAATATTCTAGCTGCAACTATCCCATATACAGACTAGGGGCATTTGGCTGCTGTTTTTTAGTGACTGTAGAAGCTGACTGTGCTGATTATTGTAAAAGTTATTTAAATTTCATGATTTTTGTGATAAGTAAAGTTAAAGTTGCTTAGTTCTTTTTGTTAGTTTTATTGTAATTGGACTTGCAACCTTGCCAGAACACTGTCAGTATGTGGATGGCATTTGTTTTAATATCAATCACAGAATACCCCTAATACACTGTAAAGTCATTGGTGTTAGGAAGGGTATCCAGCCATAGAAACCTATCCTAAATAGAATGGGAGCATATCATGATTCCATGACCTGTCTAGAGTGGGAGCCAACTCAGAGTGTAGCAACTCATCTAACCCATGCCAGCATGGAAAGCAGACATCAAACAAATCACAATTTCATGAAAGCTCTATTTAATCACATGACTTAAATAGCAGCTGAATTGTATTTCCATCATGATTATAGGAGGAACACATTTGGATTATGTTGTCCTAGATAAGTTTCTAAAATATGGCCTAGAAAGATTTATACTTCATCACTTTGTATAAAACTGTTGTGGTTGGCTCACAAAGTACAAAACAAGGGCTTTTCCTCTACAGAAAGTGTATAGTGTGTTCATTAATTCAATGTTGGGTGTTGGTAGATGTTCTGGTGTCATGTAAAAAAAAAAAAGCACCCAGTACACTCTGTAAAACAGTTGGTATTAGGAAGGGTATCCAGCTGTAGAAAACAGGCCAAAACAGACAACTGGAGCCTGGTGCATCCCTCTGGTTTGCCAACTCCTGTCAAACTGTCCAACCCATGCTAGCATGGAAAATGAACATTAAATGATGATGATAATATATATTAAAAGTCTACTCTGACTGACAAATAGACATTGGCCTACACTTACCAGAACACTATTGTGTTCCTTTTTTTTTTATTGCTACTCTATATTACCTCCTCCTTACGACTTTTAAATTCTTTGTCTCTTCTCATAACTGTCTGACAATACCTTGCCTCCACTAAACCTTGTACTAAGCACTCATCCTCCTTCATCACTGCCTTCCTTTGTTTTCTTTCTAACACCCAACAACTATACTGATCTAACTTACCTTACTCAGTTGTTCTGATCTTTAAGACTAGGGAAGTCTAAAAGAGCTGTGGGCATTGTCCATGCTTCTCAATTGCTATTGTTTGAATCACGTTTTCTATATGTAGATAACTTCTTCAACCATTGTTGTTGTTAAGTCCCAGGTTAAGTCAAGCAGACCTTGTAATCAAAGATAATACAGCCATTAAAATCCTGTCTGTTTGGCTTTCACTTTAAAAAATTTTTTAATTAAGTGAAAATCTTCAAATTTGGTATATTGATGTAATTTTTCACACTGAATCTGATGTCATTCACTTGTTCCAGAAAATTTTAGAACAATATTGCAGAGGTTTAAAGTTTGATAATTTTTACCCGATCAGAAAACAGGATTTGGAAGCTGGCATTTGTTGTGTAATAACTTTTATTAAACAAAATGAAAGCAATAGATTATGACAATGAAAGTTATAAGAAATTTTGATGTTTTAATAAGTGTAAATGAATAGTCATGTGAAAGATCAAATATTTAATTTTGGTCTTTGAAAATTCGACTTAACACACACTCACACCTACAAACAGAAAACACACACACACATGACAGACTTCTTTCAGTTTCTGTCAACCAAATTCTCACACAGGACATTAATTGGCCTGGGACTCTAATAGAAGGTGCCCAAGTGTCTGAACACAAACCACATATTCATGTCTGAACAAAACTGGAAAATTCAGACAATAGAAGTATTATAGTTCAGCTGACAAAGTGGCCTTTGAAGTTTTCTGTGAAATTCAGATATAGTGAACGTAACAGCTTTGATAACTGATGTGAAATAGAAAAACTGACCGATCAATCAGACCAATCCCAGGAATACAACTGAATATGAGAAAGCATTTTGTCTATCTGTGAGAATAATTGCTTGTTGATTTTTGATCTTGTTTTAATCTTCTAAAAGCATTACTTAGGGTGAAACAGAGAATTTGTGTTGTCGCGTAGATGTAGTTTTGAAATCCTCTTCAACAAGAGAGAGAGAGAGAGAGAGAGAGAGAGAGACACACACACACACACTCACCAGTGCCCTTACATATCTACTGCAACCCCATGCCCCTGAGCCTTGGTGAGACGATTAGTGCTATTACCACATAAAAAAGCAGCCAGTACACTCTGTAAAGTGGTTGATATTAGGAAGAGCATCCAGCTGTAGAAACCATGCCAAAATAGACAATAGAACCTGGTGTGACGTCTGGCCTTGCCAGCTCCTGTCAAACTGTCCAACCCTTACCAACATGGGAAACAGGCATTAAATGATAATGATGATGATATATGTTAGTTTTTTTATTATAATCAGTAGAAGTTACAGAGTAACTCTAGGGCTGAGAGTTCATTTTATTGGTCCTTATCAAAAGATGTACAACACATGATACTTTTGGTGTATGAGTCACTCTGTAACTTTTGCCAATTATTAGTAAAAGTGTATATATATATACTCATGTTTTGAGTTCTGTTTTCCTATTTACCCGTTTTTATCACCAAACATGCATGTATGTGCGCGAGTTTGCACGCGCGCACACGCACACGCACACACCTACCTTTATCCCTCATGTAGATTTGAAGACTCTTCACCACTTTGCCACTGTGATCAGAATTCTAAACCCTTGCTTTACAAATGAATGTTTTGGCTACAAACTCAGCATTGAGAAATGTATTCATATTCAAATAGGCCAACCAGAATTGACTGATATCTGGAAGGAAAAACATGTTTAACACTAACACATGAAAAATGAGATAGTCCAGAAAATTTATTTTACCATCACAGTCTTATTACTGTGATGATAATTATTATCTTTAAAGAATAAAAGTTTAGAATGGTACAACAATGCACTATAAAACAAAAAATGGACTATATACCTGTTGTAATTTGGTTATCTATAGTCCGATGATATTTCGGAATTACAATTCCTTCTTCAGATCTTCTTAGCTGGAGTCTCTGCTATAAACTGTTTTCCAACGGTTTTCTTTTTTTGGAAGCGTCTCAGTAGTGGTCTCACGAAGCTTCTTCCGGAATTCCTTATGAGAAGTGCGTGAGGTCTGTTATGTTTCAATCTCGTTATTAAGAATGAACCTACACACATCCAGATGTAGCTAAATAATATATTGATTACCAACTTCTATCCTGTTGTTAATTTGGGGTCCTAGTCTGTCTATGAGGATAGCTTCCTTAATTCTTAGATTATCCAAATTTCCTTCATTGGCCTCAATTGTGACTGTTATGCCTTTGTCAGTGTTCCAGCATCTGTCTAGATGTTTTCTGAAGGAGGAGGCTCTCGTGTTCAGATGTTCTTTGATGCAGACGTGTAACGGTCTTGTTGTGCTACCCACATAGAACTTGTTGCATTATCTTTAAAATTAAGACTTGTTTAAACATTGTAAATATCAAAGATTCTTGTCTCAGAGTTATGAGACTGGCCACAATTAGAGTGCTGCTAACAATTTTGTTCCAAGTTGTTTCATTCAGAACAAATTAAAGCTACTTAATGTGATCTAATCTATACATAGTTGATGTTTGGCCCCAAATCAATGCTTTGATCAAAGGTCTTCTAGTTGTGACCACATATCATTATTTTCTAGGCGAAACTTGTCTTTTTTTAAAGATAGTGTGGTGTGGTTTGAGGAAGATTTGGCTGCTATTTCTAGCTTGATTTGATTTATATATTATGGTCTTTATATGTTATTGTATCCTGGTATATCTATATATATATATAAAACTGAGAATGTCTATGTCTATGTGTGCATCACTAAAACACGACTTAGGAAATAGAGGGTAACTTAGTCACTCATACAGTGGATGACATGCAATTACTCATGAATTGTATTTCTGCTTCTTGCAAGGTGTTTGGACTCAATATTAGCCTGGACAAGACTGTTGTAATGTTCCAACCTGCACCAGGAAATCCGTATGTGGAACCAGCTATCTTGGTTGAAGGAACAATTCTGAAGGTGGTAGACATGTTTGTCTACCTGGGCAGCACACTCAGCCGTTCTCGCTCCTGGATGATGAAATATCTTTCAGGCTGCAGAAAGCAACTAATTCCTTCCAATCTCTTCAGTCTCGTATCTGGTCCCTACTTGTGTACTGACATCACCCCTTTACTCATGGCAGACACGAACCCATTACAAACGTCATATAAGGGTCCTTGAACGCTTTCATCAGAGATGTCTCAGACACATTCTGAATGTTGGCTGGACCTTAAAAATTCCAAACACACAGGTCCTGAGGACAGCTGATATCTTGAGTATTGAGGTGACAAGCACCGCTTACGTTGGACTGGACACCTTATTAGAATGAAGGATAGCAGGTTCCCTAAGCAGATGCTATATGGGGAACTTGTGAATGGAAAGCGACCCCGGCAGAAACTAAGGCTGCGATGTACTGTGTCAAGTCCTCATTAAAGGCCTGTGATATGCAAGAGACTGACTGGGAGAACAATGCATGTCACCAACACAGATGGAGGAAGCAGGTTAAGGGGAGGGCCAACACTTGTGAGAGAGCAGATATTCAACATAAAGAATTTAAGTGTGCTGCTCAAAAGTGCACTGCTGGTGTAGTGAATGTGGAATGTATATATATGTGTATATATATTTATATCTGTGTGTGTGTATATATATATATATATATATATATATATATATATAGGGTGATAAATTGAATATTAATTCAATTTAAAACCAAGTGGCCTAGCATATAAAAAATCTGAAAATTCAGAAAAATTGTATTACATGTGTATAAGAAGGGATGACCACTAAGTGGACATCTGATATGCTAGAAAGAGGTCATCAACGACCCAACCACAAAGAAAAATAATGTTCTCCAGAAAAAATTTCACAAAACACCAGAACATAAGCGGGCAAGACAAAATGAAAAATATACAGAAGAAAGAATTAATTGTGTACTGGTTTCGAACATAACGTTTTACTTACGTAACAACATACGTGTTCTCTTCAGCACAATCGTTCTAGAATCATACACGAATTGTCTTCATAAAATAAGACTTGCGTAAAGTTCCACCGATTACATAGAACTGTAAAAATTTCATCTTCTTACAAGTTATAAAGACCCCTCCATGGGGACTTAACACCCACAATTTAGTCATTTTTCCTAAGCAAAGACGAATACAGTTGTACTATTGGAAGCTATAGGGTCACCCGAACATAACAGATGAGCATTATTTCTAATTCAACGGTACAACAGTGTAAGACTATCCTTTCAGATATAGTTACATTGTGATTTCTGCAATGTGGTGCATAAATTGTCAAGTAAATGAGACTTATCTTTGCCTCCACTGATTCACTTGCAAAGTGTTGAGTAAAATTATTTTGTTGCAGACCTCCTTTGAGTCTTTTTATTATCACTGGGTCACACATAGTCTCTGGTTGGTAACATTGATTTCAAGGCCTTCCCATATGAGTGACTGGTTGTTCTAAGACATTTATTGATTGTAAATTTTTCTGCCCAGTTACCTATCGGTATAGTGGTCATTTGCAAACTCCAGAGGCGACACTTTCATTTCCCTTTACTCCAAGCGTCACACGTTATTTCAATTGGGTCATGCCCTTCCAATTGCTATACACCCGTAATGCATCTTACAGCTGTGCCTGTCACCTGTAGGTGAGGAATCCTACATTGGGGAGTAGTAACGACTAGGCTAGGGTAGCTGACTGATTATCGTGATCATTCGTCTTTTGGTTTCCTGTAGCTTTGCTCTCTTTTACAAACCCAGTGAACATTCATATATTTCCTATTTCAAAGAAATTCAAACAATACATATTACACCCAAGTTAAAAAAATTCCCAACAATTCAACTTCTATGGTTGACATTAACACACTCACCCCCAATAGGGCCTTACATCCCACATTTTTCAGCTTCATGAGCTCCATTTTTCAGGAGCAAAATCCTTTTTATAGGGTCCATAACACTGGAATTTTGGAATGTGCGCATAAATATCAGATATATAAAGATGAGAATGTGTGTCTGTGTGAATCCCTAAAACTCAAGAACTACACAACCAATTTCATTCCAAATTAATACATGCCTTACTTAGGGTCCATGTAGTGTCTTAGGCCAAACATTTTTTTAACTTCTTGCCTAGTGCAAGCCCACAGCAATATCATATCTCCTCCACTATTTCAGTATTACGTGTCAAAACTGAAACAATAGCATCACTCTACTGTAATGTCAGATACTTTCACTTTAATACTTTCAATTTCATACTGAAACTATTAAAATGAAACTATACTCTCACATATATACAGGTATACTATAAGACCCAAGTTAAAAACATTCCCAACAATTCAACTTCTCTGGTTGACATTAACACCCCCACCCCCAATAGGAGCCTTCATTCCCACATTTTAGAGCTCCATTTTTCAGGAGCAAAATCCTTTTTACAGGTTCCAGAAGACTGAAATTTTGGAATATGCACATAAAGATCAATAGTATGGGATATAGGTCTCATGTTTAGAATTTTCTTAGGGTGTGTAAAGAGGGAAAGAACCCTCATGTGCAATTTTGATGAAATTCGAATCATATGTATTCCAGTTCCTTACACAAAATATAAGAGAAAAGTCTCATCCTTCATTTGCATGTAACACAGGCAACGCCGGGTATCTCTGCTAGTACATATATATATGTATATGTATATGTGTGTGTATGTGCGTGTGTTGTGTGTCTGTGTTTGTACCCCCAGCATCGCCTGACAACCGATGTTGCTATGTTTATGTCCCTTTAACTTAGGCATTTGGCAAAACACAGTGACAGAACAAGTAGTAGGCTCACAAAGAATAAATCTTGGGATCAATTTCTTCGACTATAGGTGGTGCTCTGGTATGACAGCACTCACAAGATTGAAACAAATATGACAATAAAAAACTATGCCATTTTAATCCTGAGCAATGCCGGCTCTCTCTGCTAGTTATATACTATAATGGATTCTCATAGTGAGGTTAAATTGGTGTGGCAAGAGGAAATGGATACATTTGGTGGTGGTGGGCATCATGTTATTGTATACATTCATATATCATACATACCTTCACTATAGTGTACATGTTTTATTTTGCTTGATTTTACTCCAAATATTTCAATATATTTTTGTTATATGCTGGAATGTTTGGTGTAGTTCTAGGTCAGCTTTGATCAAGCAAACCTATAATCAAACCTTTGATGGTCAAGACATTCCAGGCATGGCTGTCCTATCTTTTGTGAATCCAATGTATTTTAGAACAAATAATCCGATGTGTCCTCCTTCTTGGCTGCCATTTCTAGTAAGCCAGATGAATACATAGAGGCTGGCTTGTTGAAATGTTAGATGTTAAAATTATTGGTGAATATTTATTTAAAAATATTTTCGTCTGTTTATTTCTTTACAGGGCCAATGGTTTATGGAACATGTTATAGTCCTCTTGAAGAGAAAGATCATTTGAAACATCTTGGCTTGGCAGGTGAGCTTTATTTATAGAATTTTAATGCCAGTAGTGGTGTTTGTAAAGGTAATGATGACGATAATGATAATTTGTATTTAAATTAGACGAGTTCTTTCAGTCATTCACTTATTAACAGTATCTTAGGTAAATACACTGATTTCTTTCTCTCTTCCCAACTTTTCTTTTACATAAGCGCAGGTGTGGCTGTGTGGTAAGAAGTTTGCTTTCCAACCATATGGTTCCAGATTCAGTCCCACTGTGTGGCACCTTGATAAGTGCCTTCCACTCTAGCCTCAGGTTGACCAAAGCCTTGTGAGTGGATATGGTAAATGGAAACTGAAAGAAACATGCCATATGTATGTGTGTGTGTGTATATATATATATATATATATATATAGTGAGAATTGACAAAAAAACAAAAGACGAAGACGGGTGTGTAAACAACAAACAGATTTATTAGTTTAATGCTTGGGAAGTGAGAAAGTCTTTTACATTTCGAGCCTTCACTCTTCAACAGAAAGGAATATATATATATATATATATATATATATATATATATATCTCAATCAATCAATTTGTGTGTGTGTTTATGTTTGTTTCCCACCACTACTTGACAGCCCGTGTTGGTGTGTTCATGTCCCCGTAACTTAGTGTTTCGGCCGAATATACCAATAGAATAGGTGCCAGGCTTAGAAAAAAGAAGTACTGTGATCGATTCATTTGACTAAAAACTCTTCCAAGGCAGTGCCTTAGCATGGTTGCAGTCTAATGACTGAAACAAGTAAAACATAAACGATAGCTGTAAACCCCCACCACAAAAGTCAACAGTCAAATCTATGGGAAACCTTTATTGCACATACAGGGCTCACATTTACTATGTTAATGCTGTGTATGGTAGTGTTGTTGTCAGATGAGAGCATCTGGCTATGAGTTAGAACTCTTTGACTGTCATCAAAGGATTACACAAACCTTTTTCCTCTCAGACCTCAAACAACTGATCCATCACCAGAAATTCAACTCATGTTCTCACGTCCATCACTGTTTCCAACCCACCCCAGCAACTAATGATCTCTGAGTCTTATCTATATTCCTTTATTGCTTTACTTGTTTCAGTCATTTGATTATAGTCATGCTGGAGCACCATCTTTGGAAGGTTTTAATTGAACAAATCAACTTCAGGACTTATTTTTTGAGCCTAATACTCATTCTGTCAGTTTCTTTTGCTGAACTGCTGAGTTACATGGGTGTAAACATACCAACACCTGATGTCAAGCAGTGATAGAGGTGTGTGTGTGTGGGGGGGGTCAAGCACACGCTCACACACACACACACTCACACACACACACACTCACACACACACACACTCACACACACACACACACACACACATTGAACTTCTTTCAGTTTCTGTTTACCAAATCCACTCACAAGGCTTTTGGTTAGCCCAAGGCTATAGTAGAAGATACTTGCCCAAGGTGCCACACAGTGGGACTGAACCTGGAACCATCTATATCATCACATGACCATAGCTGTGCAGTTTTGACATTACCCACCGAGCAGAGCAAGCTGGCTTCATTTCTTTCAAGCCTTTGCATGTCCTCTATACTCATAGTCCATGTTTCACTGCCATGTCGCATAGCTGTATGTACACAGGCATCATACATTCTGTCTTTCACTCTTAGGGAAATGCCCTTTGACCTTTTGACCCATTGTTACCAACAAAGATAGTAGCTCTCTGAACTGTTCTTATTCTCGCAACTATGCTTTCAGAACTTCTCCACTGTTAACCTGGTCGCCTAGGCAATGGAAGCTACTACTTACATTCTTAGTGCTTATTGTACCTGCACATCTGCCACACAAAAAGACATCTTTCTCTGTTAACCTTTCCGTGACAACACTGTACATCTTATGTGTCCATAGCTTGCACTGGGCACACTGTATGGAGTATCAACCAGACTATTGGTTGTTGTTACACACTGATGTTCTCGATACACTTCCTTGCATTGTTGTAACTTTCAAATGATGCCACCCTGCTGCTAGGCTGATAGGTCAACATTTTCCCTGAATAGAATGCCATTCCATCTCAAGGTTACTCATTTATAGCTGAGTGGTCTTGGGCATTGTGAAATGAAATGTTTTGCTCAAGATCACAATGCACTGCCTGTCTGGAAATTGAAACCACAATCTCGCAATCATAAATGCACTACCATAATCACAAGACCATGCATCTTCTCCTCCCTCTCTCTTTCTCTCTCTCTCTCTCTCTCTCTCTCTCTCACACACACACACATATTTATTTACTATAATCATTGACAGATTATGTAATTTTGTCTCTATTTTGAAATCTTTATCCATTTTGGTGTTTTCAGATTCAAAAACCTTAACAGAAGAAAAGAGAGAGAGTATTCTGGAAAAAATGACAACTGATTCTGTTGACAAGATAGGCTGGATGGTTCATATTCTTTCTCCAACTTTTATTTCTAACAGTATGTTGAAAAGGTCAGTTATTGAAATATTTCACTTTCATTTTAGACCCATATTTCTTTGAATAAATAAGTGGATATAAATTCTCATGAATCATAGTATGAGAAAAATGTCAAGTGTGAACAATCCTCATGATTATCATCTTAAGGTATTTCAGGACATTAGTGTACGTGCGAGTGTTTGTTTGTGTTTGTAGGCCAGTTTTTGTTGCTATTTTCTCTTTTTGTTTGTTGGTTACTGGATTTTGTAAAAATCTCTTTTCCTAATTTGGTATAGGGCAATGATTCTCAAAATGAAAGTGCCAACCCCACCACACCTGAAATTTTTTTGTTGCCACTCCTCACTGGTTATTAAGGAAGAGACAAAATAGACTCATAAGTATGGTTGTGTGATTAAAAAGGTTGCTTCCCAACCACATGGTTTTCAGGTTCAGTCCCACTGTGTGGCACCTTGGGTAAGTGTCTTCTACAATAGCCCTAGGCCAAACATAGCCTTGTGAATGGATTTGGTTGATGGAAACGGAAAGAAGTTTGTTGTGTGTGTATGTGAGGAATACTGAAAAGTTTCTGGGTTTATGGGTATTGTGGAAGGCCTGATTGGAGACCCAACATTCCAAGTTCTTTTACAGGGCTTAGAAAAAATTGTAGGATCACTGTAATAAGTGTGAATCTGAGAGGGGAATATGTTGAATAAAACCATAATTAACTGATCCTCTTGTATTTTCTTTTACTCAAAGCCAGGAACTATTCAGCAATCCCCTCATACGTATATACAAATGAGGGGTTGCTGAAAAGTTCCTGGCTTTAAGGGTATCTTGAAAGGCCTGATTGGAGGCCTAACCTTCCGAGTTCTTTTATAAGGCTTAGAAAAACTGAAGGTTCATTGCAATAAGTGTGTGAATCTGAGAGGAGAATATGTTCAATAAAAACATAATTAATTGATCCTTGAGTATTTTCTTTTATCCAAAGCCAGGAACTTTTCAGCACCCCCTTGTATGTAATTGTGCAAGGAGGGGTTGCAGGTGCATGAGTTGTGTATATGCATGTGTTTGGGTGGGTCTCTGTTTTGACATTGAGCAGTAGCTGTAAATGAATATTGCCATCATTCAGGTGGTAACCTTCTTTCTTCTTATTTCTTTATTGCCCACAAGGGGCTAAACATAGAGGGGACAAACAAGGACAGACAAACGGATTAAGTCGATTATATCGACCTCAGTGCATAACTGGTAAAACTTGTGAAAACTTGCATCTAGCTATGGAGAAATATTTCTTATTTCTTTACTGCCTACAAGGGGCTACACACAGAGGGGACAAATAAGGACAGACAAATGGATTAAGTCGACTATATCGACCCCAGTGCGTAACTGGTACTTATTTAATTGACCCTGAAAGGATGAAAGGCAAAGTTGACCTCGGTGGAATTTGAACTCAGAACGTAGCGGCAGACGAAATACCGCTAAGCATTTCGCCCGGCGTGCTAACGTTTCTGCCAGCTCGCTGCCTTAGAATATTTAAAATATTAAAATACGGAGAAATTTTTCTTTGCTTTGAAGCAAGTGAAGGTTGGCAACAAGAAGAGCATCTAGTTGTAGAAAATTCGCCTCAACAAATTCCACCCTGCCTATGTGAGCAAGGAAAAGTGGAAATTAATCTGATGGTGATGACGATGATTTATGTCTTCTTTTGAATCCCCTTGACTCCCCTGTTCCTGCCATGAGAAACATTGGTATACTCAGCAGCTGAGTTAATAGTAGTGTTGTACAATAGAGGGCTAGATATTAGGAAGATGAGTTGTAGAGAAGGTTTGACAGAGACAAATGCATAGCAAGTGACATTATCTGAGATCATGTGCTGAAACAAAAATAATTACAGCGTGGAAAGCGTTTATAAGCCAAACACAGAATTTTGTCAGTGAACAGGTTGTGGTTTCAAAGAGACGAAAATATTTTGACAAATTAAATTTAAATGTTGAAGTGAATCTAGCGTTTTTTTGTGTGTTTTCAAATGGCTTATAAACACCCTCCATGCTGCAATTGTGTGTGTGTGTGTGTGTGTGTGTGTGTATATATATATATATATATATATATATATATATAAAAAGATGAGAATGTGTGTGTGACTGTCTGTCTGTCTGTCTGAATCTCTAAAACTTCAGAACTACACAACCAATTTCATTCAAATTTTACACATGCCTTACTTAGGGTCCATGTAGTGTCATAGGCCAAAATTTTTTTTAACTTCTTGCCTAGTGCAAGCCCAGAGCAATATCATATCTTTTCCACTATTTCAGTATTACGTGTCGGAAGTGAAACAATAAGTTTCACTTTTATACTGAAACTATTAAAGTGAAACTATTATCTCACATATATACAGGCATACATACATATATAAATACATATATATAATATATATATATATATTATGTATACGTATAGATGTATATGTATAGATGTATATATATATATGTATATATATATATATATATATATATATATATATATGCATATATATATATATATATATATATATATATATACACACTCACACACACACAGGGTGGGGAAGTAAAATTTACAATGAACGTTAAGTTGTTTTTTCTCAGCAGGCACTAAGTCAATTGTTTTGAAACCTAGCATATATTGATGTCAGAATCATACCTGACACTATTATCCTTACCTTTTCATAAACTTTTGCCCATGTGAGTAATCAGGAAAGCAAATGTCAAAGAGTATGTGATTTGCTGAATGCACTCGTTACACCAAAGGAGATTTCAAGAATAGTTGGAGTGCCCATAAAGGCTGATTATAATGTAAAGAATAGAATGGCTATAAGCAAAACTATTACGAGAAAGTCTGGAAATGGAGGAATCAACAAAAAACGTACCAAAGCTTTTATTAAAGCTCTCAAATCCCAAATCCTAAAAGATGCAACCAATTCCATGAGAAAAATGGCAATTGGACATGAGGTAGACAACAAGACCATTCGAAATGCAATAAAATATGATTTGAAGTTAAAATCGTACACAAGAACACCAAAACACTTGTTGACAACAGCTATGAAGGACAAGAGATTGGAAAGGTGCAAGAAAATTATTACATGGTTCAAGAAAAAGTCCTCCATTGTAACGATCTTTTCAGATGAAAAGATCTTCACTGTCGATGCTTTTCTGAACCACTGAAATGACAGATTTATCGCAAAACCGACAGCTGAGATTAAGGGGACATTCAAAACAAAACATCCTGCTCAAGTTATGGCATTTGGTGTTGTGGCTTCCGATGGAAAGAAAATGCCTATAAAATTCTACAAAGCTGATGAAATGATCAATGTTAATACTTACTAGAAGACTCTGAGATACCAGGTATTGCCATGGCTTAAAGCAAACTACCCAGATGGTAATTATGTATGGACACAGGATGGTACTCCAGCCCACACAGCTAGAAAAATACATTTCTGCAAGTCCAACTTCAGCAATTTTTTGGAATCATGTTTATGGTCGCCTTCTAGCCCAGATCTAAACCCTCTGGATTATGCTATTTGTGGCGTTTTAGAACATGCTAACAATAGAACATCACACAGCAATGTCGACTCTCTTAAAGATACTATTAAAGAAGAATGGGAGAAGTTGTCTCCCAAATATTTGAGGAACACTTACGCAAGTTTCAGGAAGCGTGTGAAGGCAGTTATTGAAAAAGAAGGAGGACACATGGAATAAAAACATTTTCTATGATGTAAATTTTCTTGTGGGAAATAAATTCTCATGACCTTCAATAAACTAATTGGTCATACACTGTCTTTCAATCCCTGCCTCAAAATATTGTAAATTTTGCTTCCCCGCCCTGTATATATATATATATATATATATATATATATATATAACATAATAGGGTAAAAATTTGATATTAATTAATATCAATTTAATACCAGGAAACCAGCACATTAAAAGAATCAGAAGGTTCAGAAAAAAATTTTCCGAGATCCTAAAAGGATTATAGTACTTACAGATAACCGAGGTATTTATAATTTTCACTGGTCTCGCCCGCCTGTTTTTGCTCCGCTGAATCTTTCTTTGAGAATTTTTTAAGTGATCTTTTTCTAGCACATTAACAGACCACTTAGTGGTCTCTTTTATATATATATATATAGATGTATATATATACATGTATATATATATATATATATATATATATATATATAGATGTACATGTAATATGTACTCATATATATATACACATATATATACAGGCATACATATATATACCCATACACACACACATAGGTGCAGGTATGGCTGTGTGGTAAGAAATTTAGTTCCAAAACACATGGTCCTGGGTTCAGTCCCACTGTGTGGTGACTTGGCATGTGAGTTCTGCTCTAGTCTCAGACCAACCAAAGCCTTGTGAGTGGATTTCGTAGACAGAAACTGAAAGAAATCAGTTGTATATATATGTATGTATTTATGTAAGTGTATGTGTGTGTCTTTGTCGCTGTGTTTCTCCCTCATCACTGCTTCACAACTGCTGTTCGTTTATTTACATCCCCATAACTTACTGGTTTGACAAGAAGAAACTGATAGAATAAGTATTAGGCATATCAAAATATATATATAAAAAAAGCACTAGGCAGTGTCTCACTTTTGTTTGTCCACTCAGTTGTATCTATCAATCTATCTTTGTGTGTGTGTGTGTGTGTGTGTATATATATATATATATATATATATATATATAATACACACGCACACAAAAAATTTATGTCTGTATATGTGCATATTCATATCTTTTATATAAAAGTCAATGTCTTTATGTGTGTTCGTTATGTTACTTATACATTTGAAAACTGCTGCACCGATCCTAATGAAATTTGGAACACAAAATCCAAGCCTAGGGAGAAGGGTAATGCTGTGTGTTTCATACAATTTCATGGACCAAAATTACTGAATGGATCCTTATGATATTTGGAACTTAGATTCAATGCATAAGGGCGGGTATAATGTAATATGTTTGGTTTGAATTTGAGATGGCTTAAAGGGGGCAGAACCCCCATGAAAATTCATAAATTTTCGATGTTGATGAAATTTCAACCATGGGTAATTGACACACATCAAGAAGTATACTCAAAGTTTCGACTTCTCGTGTGGATTCTAAGACCCACTAATGGGGGACTTAACTCCCAAATTTTAGTCATTTTTCTATGATCCAAACCTAGGTCAAAAGTACTGAATGGATCTTTATGAAATTTGGAAAATATATTCCATGCATAAGGGCCATAACCCCATGAAAATTCATATATTTTTGCTGTCGATGAAATTTTAACCAAAGATATTAGACACAAATGAAGTAATATTTCTAAAATTTCATCTTCTTAGAAGTTAGAAAGACCCCTTCATGGGGACTTAACACCCACAATTTATCTAAGCAAAGACAAATACAGTTGTACTCTTGGAAGCTGTAGGGTCACATGAGTATAAAAGATGAGCATTATTTGTAATTCAACGGTACAACAGTGTAAGACTATCCTTTCAGATATACTTACATTGTGATTTCTGCAATGTGGTGCATAAATTGTCAAGTAAATGAGAGGCATCTTTGCCTCCACTGATTCAGTTGCAAAGTGTTGAGTAAAGTTATTTGGTTGCAGACCTCCTTTGAGTCTTTTTATTATCACTGGGTCACACATAGTCCCCAGATGGTAACATTTATTTCAAGACCTTCCCAGATGAGTGACTGGTTATTCAAAGACATTTATAGCTTGCAAATTTATTCTGTGCAGTTACCTATCGGTATAGTGGTCATTTGCAAACTCCAGAGGTGACACTTTAATTTTCCTTAGCCCTCACGCCACACAGTTGTTAATGTTTATTTGAGTTGGGTCACACCCTTCCAATTGCTATAGATCCATAATGCATCTTACGGCTGTGCTTGTCACCTGTATGGTGAGGAATCCTACATTGGGAGTGGTAACGACAAGGATAGAGTAGCTGACTGCTTATTGTGATCATTTATCTTTTGGTTTCCTGTAGCTTTGCTCTCTTTAACAAACCCAGTGAACATACATATATTTCCTATTTCAAAGAAATTCAAACAATAGATATAAGACCCAAGTTAAAAGGACTCTCAACAATTCAACTTCTCTGGTTGACATTAAGACACCGACCCCCAATAGGGGCTTTAACTCTCACATTTTAGAGCTCCATGACCTCCATTTTTCAGGAGCAAAATCCTTTTAACAGGTTCCATAAGACTGGAATTTTGGAATCTGCGCATAAAGCTCAGTAGTATGGGATACATGTGTCATGATTAGAATTTTTGTAGGGTGTGTAAAGAGGGAAAGAACCCTCACCTGCAATTTCAATGAAATTCGAATCATAGGTATTCCAGTTCATTAGAGAAAATATAACAGAAAAGTCTAATTCTTCAGTTGCATGTAACACGGGTAACGCCAGGTATCTCTGCTAGTATATATATATAGATTGAAATTGAACCAAATTCGACGACTGGCACCCATGCCAACCTTCCTTCATTGGACACTAAACTCAGCTTGCGAAGACCTTTTGAGGCAAGTGAGATCGAAACTGAACCAAATTTGATGACTGGCACCTGTGCCAGTGGAGCGCTAACAGCACCATCCAAGCGGTGTCGTTTCCGTGCCAGTGGCACGTAAAATGCACCATTTGAGTGTGATTGTTTCCAGCTTCGCCTTACTGGCACTTGTGCTGGTGGCATGTGAACAAAACATTGGACTGACTCCTGTGCAGGTGGCACATAAAAAGACACCATTTGAGCATGGCCGTTGCCAGTACCGCCGGACTGGCCTTCGTGCCAGTGGCATGTAAAAAGCACCCACTACACTCTCAGAGTGGTTGGCGTTAGGAAGGGCATCCAGCTGTAGAAACTCGCCAGATCAGATTGGAGTCTGGTGTAGCCATCTGGTTCGCCAGTCCCCAGTTAAATCATCCAACCGATGCTAGCATGGAAAGCGGACGTTAAATGATGATGATGATTTAGCCAATGCACACTGTTAGGGTACACACTTTGATGCAAGTCCAAGGAAGTGCCACTAGTGTTTAAAAGTGCAAATATTACGTAACTTCTCACATTGAAATTTTGGTCAACATAGATGTGCTAAACTCTTTCTTTCCTTTCTTATTTGGATTGTGTGTGTTATGTATGTATAAAATGAAGCAAAATAGGAAATGTGGAATTTTTTGGTATTATTTATTCACCATTACATGTTTCATTTGCTAATAGGAATTACAAAGTTTTACATATTAGATAGACATGTAAGGAATTTCCTATTAGAAGTTCTTCAGACAGAGAAATTAAACGATGTATTATTTAAATTAAATAATGTATTATTTAATTTCTCGGTCTGAAGAATTTCTAATAGGGAAAATCTGTCTAACTAATATGTAAAACTTTGTAATTCCTGTTAGCAAATGACATGTAATGGTGAATAAATAATACCAAAAAATTTCCAATGTCCTGTTTTGTTATTCAATAAATCTGCAAATAATATTTCTATAATTCTCAATTTTAACATGTATTTCAAAGTAACATACAACAGCAACTGAGACTACATATTGGATTGTAGTAATGGAATAAGCAGATGTGCTTCAAGAGGAAACATCTGGGATTTACCCTAACTACCTATCTACGCACACACACAAAATAAATTCTCTCATGTTTATTGTAATTTTTTCCTTATTACAGAACAAAGTACAACCTCAATGCTCTTTCCCATGACAGTGCTATTGGATTAATTACAAAAGTTTTGGCACTTGGAGTCAATGTTACTGAAGTAGGTTGTTCTACTTACTACAATTCTTATGTGGACCAACTATTGATTATATTGATTGCCTTACTAATCTATTATTAATTGTCTTTATTTCCATCCATCCATGTATCTCACAATTTAATCTTTTATTTACTTCATAGGGATGTTATGTGTTGTCTTCTTTGAGATGATCAATTTGTAAATTCTTTCTAAAGTTGTGTGTTAACCTTTTGCCTGTCCTGCGTATCACATGATGTCCATACTTGTCTTGTTTATCACACGGTTGTTGTTGTTGGCACTCCGTCGCTTACGACGTCGAGGGTTCCAGTTGATCCGATCAACGGAACAGCCTGCTCGTGAAATTAACGTGCAAGTGGCTGAGCACTCCACAGACACGTGTACCCTTAACGTAGTTCTCGGGGATATTCAGCGTGACACAGTGTGACAAGGTTGGCCCTTTGAAATACAAGTACAACAGAAACAGGAAGAAAGAGTGAGAGAAAGTTGTGGTGGAAGAGTACAGCAGGGTTCGCCACCATCCCCTGCCGGAGCCTCGTGGAGCTTTAGGTGTTTTCGCTCAATAAACACTCACAACGCCCAGTCTTGGAATAGAAACCATGATCCTATGACCGCGAGTCCGCTGCCCTAACCACTGGGCCATTGCGCCTCCACTTTTTGGAATTTATAATTTCTGTTAAGGGAACTTAGAAACGACTAAGTAGGAAATGTTTATTTTTTGCTATTCTGTGGTCAGAGGAAGGAGTTGTTCCTTATCTTACTTTTTACTTGCTTTAATCAATGGGGTGTAGCTATGCTGGGGCACTGCCTTGAAGGGTTTAGTTGAACAAATTGACCCCAATATTTATTTGTAAGTCTGGTATTTATTCTGTTGATCTCTTTCGCCTAACTGCTAAGTTACAGCGACATAAACCAGTTGTCAAATGCTAGTGGGGTGGGAGATAAACATAAACACACGCATACATACATGATGGGCTTCTACACAGTTTCCATCTATCAGATTTACTCATGTGACATTGGTCAACCTAGGGTTATAGTAGAAGACTCTTGCCTAAGGTGCTGCACAGTGGGATTGAACCTGAAACTGTGCTTGCAAAATAAGCTTCTTAACTACTCAGCTGTATAGTAAAAAACTGAGTGTTGAAATTACTGTGTTGTACTTTAGTAGCAAGTAACTTGATCTGAGACCGTGTATTGAAACTGTAGTAGTTACATCACAGAAGAACTATTTTCACATTTAATAATACACAAATTTAGTTGGAATGCTGGAAACTTCTTTAAAAGTGGTGAGTTGGCAGAATCGTTAGCACACTAGGCAAAATGCTTAGTGGCATTTCATCTGGCTTTTGTTCTGAGTTCAAATTCTGCTGAGGTTGACTTTGCCTTTCATCCTTTCTGGGTCGATAAAACAAGTACCAGTTGAGCACTGAGGTCGATGTAATCAGCTTACTCCTCTTCCTGAAATTGGTGGCCTTGTGCCAAAATCTGAAACCAATAATGCATGAAGCTGTTTAATTCTTTAGCATTCAAACAAGCCATGTCTGATCAAAATATTTAACTTGTTTTATGTTGAAACTGGCCAAATCTGGCCTCTCACCTCAACCCTGTAATGTCATTCTAAGATTAAACAGTCACAACATCAGAATCTCTAAACTACAAGACTGCATGTTAAATTCAAAACAATATAAATAAACATTATATTTGACAGAGTAACCTGAATACTAAAGGTTAATTTACTTGAAGTGTCAGAATTTTCGTCACACAGCTGCAACCTGGGTACTGTTACAGTCCCTCTGAGTGGGACCAGTGACCAAGTTGCAAGAAATTTAATGACTTTGTGTTTCATTAAATGATTAGAATGGGTCTTCCATAACCGAATTGTTAAGTGTTAAACATTTATTGCTTATGCTGTTATTGATGCAATGTACCATAACACCTGACACAGAACAGGACCAGTTAATGAAAGTATTTTTATTGCCGTAATTTGTTAATTTTCTTCAATTCCAGATTCACGAGTCACTCTTTTTAAAGACATGGATATTTATGTAAAACTATCATTTAGAAATTTTTTTAATTTTTTGTTCATTAGTTTGGTCCGAAGGAAAGAGTTGTACCCATAGCCTTCACAGAGCCTTCAAGGCCACTGAGACTAACACTGTTAACATATTAACAAGCTGCTTAACCCTGTAGCATTATATTCATTGATTTGAATATATCCAGCATTATTGTGTAACTTCGACATTTTGATGATGTGTTGTTTATTTTTAGAATGACATTGTAGGATAGGTGCGAGAGGCAAGATCTGGCTGGTTTGAATATAGAACAGGTTGAATATCTGGACGAGATGCAGTCAGTTTAAATGCTAAGGGGTTAAACTGTTTCAGGTTGATATCTGAAAGACGTTTACAGGGACGGAGTTCCAGAAGGTTGACATTCTGGGAAGAAAGGACTGAGTGCTTGTTTAGGGCTGGGATGTAGCAGGGTTAGACACTATATAAGTGGTAAAAAGAAGGGTCACAAATAAATCAAGAGTGCCTGAGTGAAGGTGACACAAGATGAGGCAGATTAGAGGAGAGAGAGAGAGAGAGAGAGAGAGAGAGAGAGAGAGAGAGAGAGAGAGAGAGAGAGAAGAGAGAGAGAGAGAGAGGGTTGAGGGTGGGGCGAGGAACCATATGTATGTGTGACAGAGTTTAGTATATATTTGTGAGTAACTTTATACCAATAGGTCCTGTGACCTTTATTAGGATGTGGTTTAGGAGCGCAATGCCAAATGTAGAAGCAATGTTTCATTGTGGATATTACCTGAGCTTTGTAGAGTTAGTATTTGTATGGTAGGTGAGTTGCTGAAGTATTTCCTAATTCTGAAGAGGAAAGCCAGTCTTTGTAATGCAGTTTTGACTCTGCAGATTTGGTATGAGATGTATGGGTTACATACTGATGAGTAGTGTTGTTGATTCACAGGAGGAAGAGTGTGGAGGTCAAAACCAAACCTTAGAGCACACTAGAGCTGATAGAGTGTGAATCAGAGAGAACCCAATCAGTACATGCCTTGATCTGACAGGAAGCCATCTATCCAAAAGTTTGGAAGCAGATGGAACTAATAGGCAGCTGGTTTTGACAGGAGATTTGTGTGCCAGATATAATCAAGTTTTTCGTTGATGTTTGGGGCAACAACACTACTTCCACCAAATTTCTTGAGAATAAGAACCCAGCAGTGAGTGCCACAGGAGGGTAGGTCTCCCATAGATCTGGCTTTATGATAGCTGTACTAAGTGTCACAAAAGAAGGAGAGAGATTTAAGGCATTGAAGAAATTTACCATGTTAATGTCTGACTCCATCATGGTTGAAATATAGTGAGATATTGGAAGTAAGTGTGATAGGATGATAATTAGCAGGGTCAGAAGGATTGCTTTTTGGGGGAATCTCTGGGATGCATTATATAAGGGTAATGGAAATGACAGTGCCAATATTGATAGCCCTGTTGGTTTGAAGTAATTGGAGATATTTTCATGCCTAGCATGTGTGTATGTATGGTGGTGAGCCTGGTTGAATGAAAAGAATAGCTATGAAAGCATTATTTATCTAATGTGGAGTTTGATGCAAAATGGAGGCAAGGGCACTGGCCACAGAGCCATCATGGTTGAGACATGAAAGGAGGATTCTTAAAGTTGGTGAAAATCCTTTTGGGAAGTGATGAAAGGATCAACTGCATTTTGAGGAGGGAACACCTTGGAGTTTGTGTGATACAAAGACACACCATTTGTGGTTTGGATCATGGTCTTCCAGGAATTGAAGTGTTGGATTAGAACTGGTTAGTTTGTAACTGGGTAATTTTTTTCCTAAATATTGTAGCTTGTATTCTTTTATAAAGCTGTCACAACATAGATACGAATGAACCAGTTTTGGGACTTTAGGCTGTTTTTGATGGCGGCCAGTGTTGAAGTAAATGTACTGCAGAAAATAGATTGCATAGAAGTGGCAGGGCTCCAAATAAATGTTGTAGGGCTTAGAAAGTGGAAAAGGTGTTGTATGTGAGTGTGTGGTAGGGGTGAGAAGAAAAAGTCAAGGATACTTGGAGTATCTGTATTGGTCAGTTTTTTTTCTATATAGACATAGCTGTGTAATTAAGAAGCTTGTTTTGCAACCACATGGTTTCAGGTTCAGTCCTACTGTGCAGCACCTTAGGCAAGTGTCTTTTACTATAACTTCAGGTTGACCAATGTCTTGTGAGTAAATCTGGTTGATGGAAATTGTGTGGAAGCCCATCATATAAGTATTGAAGGTTGCAGAAGATTTTGTTTCTGCACAGGCAGCATCAGTATAGGACGAATATGAGAGCCAAGAAAAGTGAATATTGAAGTCCCTGAGAACAATAATTTCAAAAGAGAGGTGAGGAAGCAATATCGTTGAAGACATGTTGGTGGTTGGAAGAGTTTAGGGTGAGGTTGAGGAAGCAGATTTGTTTAGATGGGAGGGAAAGGGAAACTTTGAGCCAGAGTAGCTGGAAGTCTTCTTTGTTGCTGATATTAAGATGAAAGAAGTGAGTGACAAGAAGAGTGGAGTTTACATATGCTCAGTGTTCACTTTTTCAAGTGAATGGTACATAAAGAGGAATGTAGAGATGGGTGATAGGTAACATTTGAGAGGTTTATATCTTGAATACGAATAGATTTGCACAACTCTACACATATATATTTCTGTAAAAATAAACACATACATACATATGCATATCAATAAAATTGCCATTTAATTACACTGTATAACACGATTTTTGTCCCTGGATAGCAACTATTATTTCCTATTTATTTACCCTGAGAAAGTATGAAAAATGGCTAATATTTTCTTCAAACTTTGCTTTAGTTACATTTATTCAAATCCTAAAGAACCCCTCTCAACATATGGCCATGATGCTACCCTACGACTTGTGCTCATGATCAGAGATGCACATATTGTCAGCCACTAAGGGACATGCTCATGGTTAAGGTCAAGCAACTGAAAAGTAAATCTGGTATTGAGCAGAATATTCCTTTCTACTCTAGGCACAAGGCTTGAAATTTTGGGGTAGGGGGTCACTTAATTAGATTGACCCCAGTATGCAACTGGTACTTAATTTATCGATCCCGAAAGGATGAAAGGCAAAGTTGACCTTGGCGGAATTTGAACTCAGAATTGAGAAGAATATTTGCTATAATGATATTTCTGCTTTTAGTAACTCAGTGCTGAATCTGTCTAAAATGCATTGGAAAATAGGTCAGTTTCAAACATTGATATCCAGGTCTCAAAAGCAAAGTTTGAAGGGAATAGTAGTAATTTCCTTTGATTGCTAGACAGAAGCAAATCGGAAATAACACTTACTGATCAAAGGCTAAAAAAGAAAAAAAAATTGTTGCAGTGTTATGTATGAAATATGTATTTCATTATATATATATATATATATATATATATAATGAAATATGTATTTCATTATATATATATATATATATATATATATATAATGAAATATGTATTTCATTATATATATATATATATATATATATATATATATATATATATAAAAACCAACATGTTTTCCTAAACCATTTCTCCAAAACACTAACACTATTATTAATATTGTGTACTTCAAGATTTATGTTGACACAGTTGGTGATGCCACTAAGTACCAGCAGAAGCTAGAGAAACAGTTCCCTGGTATAGACATTACTGTTGCAAAGAAAGCTGATGCCACATATTCAATAGTTAGTGGTGCCAGTATATTTGCTAAGGTAAGTATTTTTAGTTTTTGTTAGCTGTAATTACTGCCAAAGTTGGTCCTACCCCATATTAAAATAAATTTCTTTGAAATTTTAAGGTGTTTCCGTTATTTTGTCCAACTTCTGTGTGTGTGTGTGTGTATATATATATATATATATATATAAATAATATTAGGGATAAAATCCAAAATTACAGGTAAAAACTCAAAATCAATTTATTCAAAATTAAATTAAGTTTCACAGTATAGAATATATATGTGACAGTGGATTTTCATCGATGAGTTCAAGTACAAGCTAGTTTGTGGCATTTCTGGAGTAGAGCTGGAACACAGTTTGATTATGGAGCTGAGTTTGAGTGAAGATAGCTTATTGATTGTCCTGTTCTGTTAAGTTCTGTGTTTGGTTGTGAGAAATTGTCTGATAGAATATATCAGTGGTATGCCTCAATGACTCTGGGAACTATTCCAGTGGAGCACAAGCTCCTGATAGGACCTTCCATGCTAGACAAGTCAAAGAACAGAAGCTAGTGTAATATGGACCATGTCTTCTCGGAGGTAAAAATAGGCTTGCATATGGCCAACATCCCTACCTAGAAAAAAATAAACAAAAGTGCAGAAGCACTGGTGACAGCTCAGGACCAACAAGACCTGGGAGAGGAAGCTCATCCCTCGTAGACCTGGAATCCACAAGGGGCACGAATGAGTGGACACCCTAAAAATAGCTGGAGGTGCGATACTGAGTTGAAAAAGCAGAGATCCAACTGAAAATAAGTAGAAAATGACAGCCTAGAGTTGAGAACTTTAAGAGAAGTTATTGATGGCCTGACCTGTGCTGTCATGAAAAGTGAAGAGCTTAAAGGCAAAGAATATGTCAGCAAATTCAATATGTTTCTCTTTCTTTGGCCTGGAATTGTTGATTTTTGTATTGTTTTGAGCAGATATCAGTGTTATGGATTATGATGTTGAACCAGTTTCATGTAAGATTATGATGTTGGACCAGTTTCATGTAGGATTATGGTGTTGAAACAGTTTCATGTAGGATTATGGCGTTGAAACAGTTTCATGTCGGATTATGGTGTTGAAAAAGTTTAATGTAGGATTATGGTGTTGAAACAGTTTCATGTAGGATTATGGTGTTGAAACAGTTTCATGTAGAATTATGGTGTTGAAACAGTTTCATGTAGGATTATGGTGTTGAAACAGTTTCATGTAGGATTATGGTGTTGAAACAGTTTCATGTAGGATTATGGTGTTGAAACAGTTTCATGTAGGATTATGGTGTTGGACCAGTTTCATGTAGGATTATGGTGTTGAAACAGTTTCATGTAGGATTATGGTGTTGAAACAGTTTCATGTAGGATTATGGTGTTGAAACAGTTTCATGTAGGATTATGACATTGGAGCCAGTTTTGTGTAGGATTATGATAATCCAGTTTCATATAGGATTATGACATTGAACCAACTTCATGTTGAGCCAGTTTCATGTTGGATTATGATGTCAGACCAAGTTGATTTTTGAATTCAAGACAGGAGATTCAGTTTCATAGTAGAAGAAATTCCTTAGAGTCGACTATCTATTTAGCTGCCAAGAGTTCTTCCTTTGTTCTGTCTTCTGAGGAACATACCACTAGCATTGCTTCCATAATTTTTATTTTGATTTTCTTTTCTTATTTTATGAGAGATCTGGATTGTTGAAATCTTTAGTAATATTTGAGTATTTTCTCTTAAGGATTTGTCTTGATATTTTCAGTGTTTTTTTTTATTGATTGAGAATAATCTTGAAGGTAGGGGGTCATGTCAATTATAGGAGGAGGATAATGGCATTTAGGCTTTGTTCTATTAAGGATGATGATGTCAGTTGTTTTAATCCTCCTCCTCCTCCTTAAACTCATCATCATTGTCGATGTTACTATCATTATCATTATCGATGTTGCTATCATCAATATATTGTTCCCATGTCATAACGACCACTACTATTATAACAAGAATCAACATGACGACGACGATCACCACCACCACCACCACCACCACCACCACCACGATGACGACGGGTATAACCAAATCCCGTCTAGATCCGGTTTTTGTTGTAATCATAAATGCTATCCCGTCTAAATCAGGTTTTCTTTTGTAATCATAAATGCTAAGGTCAACGACACTTACGTCAGTGTGTAACTTCAGTGTAACACCGGGATCTCTCACCCTCTATAGTATAAAAATAGTCTGTCATTACGTACAGTTGCAGTCGCTCGTATGTTTTTCAGAACAGATTGAACAATCATGGGATTGGTTCAAGGGAAGTAACTCTACAATTATTTTTGATGGTTTTTTTTGGCTTTACAATTGACTTGAACATTAAATTCAAAGGAACGAAACTAAATATTAGTACTTTAAATTGTTTAATCTGATATTCCCGCAACTTATCACTTTCGCAAGCCAGTAAAAGAACCTCTACGATGTCTCTCAGCTTGTCTGAAATAGCAACCAAATTTCCCTTAAAAATTCGTCTTATTTAATATGAGGGAATTGTACATTGGGTTAATGTCTGGTATGCACTGTCTGAATAAAAGATGGGTCAGTCGGTCAGTCACAGCTGGAACGCCTTTGATCATAGATCTGTTCAAGCAAGGTCGACTTGAGCTTAAACAACTCCTTTCCACTCTGCATGTCTAAATTATCTCACTGAATCTTGCAATTAACCAATCCAATTAAACACAAGATAGTGTCAGGGTGCAGTTTAGCTTTCCACTTGGTTGAAGTACGGTGTATCTGGAGTACCACTTCTGTGGATTGTACCTATGTGCTATAAGTCTGTTCAAATTAGATCTTATTGGAGTCTTTATAATGACATTTAGCATGACATCATCAGCTTGTGTCTCGTTTGATAGTTTGATAAACAATCACATTTTCAAAATCTTGAAGCTACAAGATAATAATACATGATTGATTTAAAAAAATGTGAAGCTGTTGACAAGTGATCAAGACCTTTGACAATTTGATGTACTTGAGAAGACTTTTTAAGCCTGTGCCAGCAACACATAAAAGCATCCATGCCAGTGACATGTGAATGTACCCGTGCTGGTAACATGTAAAAGTATTTGTGCTGATGACATGTGAAAACACCTGTGCTGGTGACTTGTAAAAAATGCCCAGTGGAGTGGTTGACATGAGGAAGGGCATCCTGCTATAGAAACCAAGCTAAAATCAGACTGGAACTTGGTACAGATCTCTGGTTTACCAGTTCCAGTCAAACTTATGCCAACATGGAAACTGGGTGCTAAATGGTGATGATGGTATATTTGAGAGAGTAATCTGAATGCTAAAGGGTTAAACACACCTCACTTCCTGCAGTTCATATCCAGGAAAAAGTTTTTTTATTGTATTAAAGCATCTGGTATTTAAAGCAGTTTTGTATATAGGACCCTGGGTGATTTTTTGGGGAGACTCTTTTTCTAGGGAAAGTGTACCTTATATGCCATGAAATAGAATGTCAATCTTTCTTTGTATAAAGGTTGCACGTGATCGAATACTGAAGGATTGGGAGTTTGTGGAAGGTATTGATATTTCTGCTGCTGAGTGTGGTTCTGGTTACCCAAATGGTAAGCATTGCTCGTATATTGATATCATTATGGTTGTGTGTTAAAACTGACTGTGAGACAATGTATATAATGTGATGTTTAAACTGGTTAGGATAATATTCAGAAGACAATGTGTTTTTGTATGTATTTTGTGTGGATGAGAATCTGTGTGTGTATTAATGTAGGACTGTGTTTCAATGTATTAACTCTTTAGTATTCACGTTATTCTGTCAAATGTAATGCTTATTTATTCACATTGTTTTAATTAATCATGCATTATCTTGTAGCTTTGAGATTTTGATGAGGTAGCTGTTAATTTTTACAAAGATATTGTCGAGTTGGTGTGAAAGGCCACATCTGGTCAGTTTGAACATAAAACAGGTAGAATATTTTGGCTAGACATGGCCAGTTTAAATGCTAAATGGTTAATGTTAGTGAGATGGTGTATATCTATATGTAATTAATGTTAATGAGAATGTGTGGGTAAATTAATGTTAGTGAGACTGTATAATAAATATGAATGTGACAATGTGTATTAGTTATTGTCAGTTTTGCATTTTGGTTGTTCCTGTAGAGTAATGATTTGATGTTTGTAGCATCATCTGTGGTGTGCCTTGAGATTGTATGATGCCTGTGACAATGTGTGTGTAATTTGCTGACAATGCAACAATATTTATGGTATGTAGTACAATGACAATGAGATCATACATGTAGTGTGATGGCAGTGTATATGTAATGATAAAAGTGTGAAAGACTGCAAGATGATAATAATATGATTCAAAATGATTGTAAAATGGTGACATGAACGTTTTCAGTAAAAAAAAATTACTCAAATATAGCCTTATACACATTGTTCATTCTGAGATAGTCCAGTGCACCAAATTATACCTCTGTTTATATACTACAGTACCATGCCTATCATCAGACATCACAAAACTACACTTTTACAATCTTCACACAACTGCCAATTCAGTTACAGGTAACACCATTGATTTTCTGAAATCTTTGGTTCCAAAGCCTTTCTAGATTACTGATTTTTTTCAAACCAGGAATGGTTTCCTCTAAATTAAACAAATATTAAATTTTCTTAAACAATTAAATGTCGTACTGATAATTGTACCATAGTACAAGTGATTAAAGTTTATCAATATTGCACTGTGTAACATAGTGTGAAACAGGGCCACCTATGTAACATGCTGTGAAACAGGGCCACCTGTGTAATGTTCTGTGAAACAGAGTCACCTGTGTAACATAGTGTGAAACAGGGCTACCTGTGTAACATGCTGTGAAACAGGGCCACCTGTGTAATGTTCTGTGAAACAGGGTCACCTGTGTAACATAGTGTGAAACAGGGCCACCTATGTAACATGCTGTGAAACAGGGCCACCTGTGTAATGTACTGTGAAACAGGGCCACTAGTCTGGTGGCTGCAGGAATTTGGACTTCCTGTTTGTAAATTAGTGTGGATTAGAAGAGTTTCTGGGCCATCAGTGTCTGGAAAGTTGTTGTATCTCTAGTATCTGTTTGTGACAGTAGTCATACATTTACTTAGATCATTCTTCCTTCAGTATATCTAGATACAGCAGTATTGTAGTACTACATAACTGTTGTATTTTCATACATCATGATATCACACACCTACAGTATTTTCATGCAGTACAATATTACATACACTGCTTCTATACAATATCTTAAGTAGCTCCCACCACAATATTGCACACACGCGCGCGCGCGTACACACACACACACACACACACACACACACATCAGACATCAGACATCACACAGAATACAGCATTCACACACCATTACAATAACATATACCTTTATGATTGTATTCCTGTATTGCATATTTAGTATTACAATTTTATATCTTTAAATTCCCAGTTCACCACACACTTACTATGTATTGTATGATCTTCTAAACTACTTTACAGATCCACTCACCAAGAAGTTTTTAAGACATCACATGGACAAAGTGTTTGGTTTCCCACAAATTGTACGCTTCAGTTGGTCTACAGCATCAAGTATTTTGGATAAAGATGCAGCACTGGTTGAATGGTAATTTACATAAAACATGCTAATATTGTGAATGAATTAACTAAGATTTCCAGTTTAAAGTCGTATTAGATATTATATACATTGATTTTGGACTGAAAAGGGTCACAGGCCCACTTGTTGCTTGTTTCTGTCTCTAATTAGTATTTATAATATCATTTTACATATAGATATCAGTATCTTATTTAACTTCAAGTTCACAGATTTACAAAGACAGGGAAGATGAAATTGCTTGATGTTCATGTCTCTTCTAAGATTATTAGAACTAGTTTCAACCAGCAATTATAACTTTGAAACTTTATTACTTATTCTGCTGCACTTAACCACTCAAGATATGTTTACATTGATTTTTCGGACTGGTACAAAGTAACACATTTGTAGAGGTGATACGTAAAAGGTGCTCGTGCTAGTGACATATCAAAGGCACCTGTACCAGTGACACATGAGAGGCACCCATGTCGGTGACACGTGAGAGGCATCCATGCTGGTGACATGTAAAAGGATCTAGTACATTCTGTGGAGTGGTTGACTTCAGGAAAGGCATCCAGCCATAGAAATCACGCCAAAACAGACTGGGACCTGGTGTAGCTCTCTATCTTACTAGTTCCAGTCAAACTGTGTAACCTATGCCAACATGGACAACAGACACTAAATGATGATAATAGGGTATAGGTTATTGAATTGCTCTTGATATATAACAAGTATTATTTTTTTCCCATCCTGTTGGGTTAAAAAATAAAGAAATAAGATTGAAAAGTAATTAGTTTGGTGGTCTACTATTTCTGTTACCCTCTTTGAGAGGAGGGATAAGCAATGCTCATGACTTTATACAGGTCCTCTGAAATTAGTAGGAAGGAAGGTAAAAGGTATCCTCAAACCAAAGAATTGGTCGAAATGTTTACAACAGAGTGAACATTGTTAAAGGTGGCCAAGGGTGGTGTTAGCCTGAACAATGGATTAAGAAGGCCATAACAGAATTTGAATTCAGAATGCAGTGAACTGAAACGAATATTACAAATTGTGACTGATAGTGTAATGCCATTACCAGTCCATAGTCCCAGAAAGATGAAGGCAAAATCAATGTTGGTGGGACTTGAATTCAGAAAGCAAAGTGACAGAATAAATAGTGGGCAGTATTTTGTATGACCCTAATAATTCTGCCAATTTGCTGCCTACAGGTTAGGCATAGGCATTGTGTAAAGAAATGTGACAGCTTGGACAAGTCTCTTTTGCTATAGTGGACACTAAGCAATGATGATGATGATGGTTAAACCATGTTAATGTTAGCAATGCATTTGTATATTAATGATATATTTTCTTTATTTTCTTCAATTTCTGTCACCATTAGGGAAGACGATGATGAAGCAGACGACAAGGAAAATCCTGGAGCTGGGTCAGCCTCGTTGCTTACATTTTTCTCTCCCAAAGCAGATAAAGGACTCAAACATAAACGGCATAGATTCTTTACAGAGAGAAATCTGTATTCTGTTTCTCAACTCTAGCTGATGTACATTTTAGTTTAAACTATTTTCTTCTTGGTATTATTATTAAAAAACAAAAATAATTTTTTTTTTTTGTATTCAATAAACCTCCTTTACTCTTAAACTGGCTTTTAACTCTTTGGACTGGGGCTGTAGATCATAAACCCCCTGTATTTATTTCACTCTGATAGTTATTTTATCAGTCTCTGTTTGCCATACTTCTGAGAATTGTTTCTGGCGGTATTCACCAATGCTGTTGAGTCAAAAACACAGACCACCTCCAGCATTGTGTGTGTGTATGTGTGCACGTGTGTGCATGCGCATATACACATACACACACAAACATATACTATATCTGTACATCACTTCAACCCTCCCCTCTCTCTATACATATACATATATATCTTTTATCTTTTATTGGTTTCAGTGTTTCAGTCCAAGGCTGAGGTCATGCTAGTGTACCTCCTGTAGTTACTCAGTGTTCTTTGCAGCATTGTTTTTGGTGAAGTAGCAAGTTGGATGGAGCTGCTCTTGTTTGTATCTCCTGCTGTGATGTGGGTTCATCTGGTATCTCAGATAGAAACCTGTCCAGACGTACCTTGAAAACTTCCACATCAACTCCATATAGATCTCTAAGGTTGCCTGGCAGGATGTTGAACAATTGCAGGCCCTTTGAAACCCAAACTATTGCAGTACTGTGTCCTTATTTTAGATGGGGAAGACAGGATCTTTGTTATGATGCAGTGCTGTCCAGTTTGGGGATTGGTATAGCTGTCAATTCCAAAATTAGGAGCTGAACCCTCCAAGATCTTCCAAATGTATATCACTGCATATCTCTCTTGTCTTCTCACGAGGGATATATATATATATATATATATATATATATATATATATATATATATATCACTGAGTAATATAGCCTGCTGAGTCTAGATATAACTGAGTAATACAGCCTGTTGAGTATAGATGTGATTGAGCAGTACAGCTAGCTGAACACTGAGGGGATTCAATAATACAGCCTGCTGAGTATACTACACATCTATATACTCAGCAGGCTGTATTATTGAATCCCCTCAGTGTTCAGCTAGCTGTATTGCTCAATCGCATCTATACTCAACAGGCTGTATTACTCAGTTATATCTAGACTCAGCAGGCTATATTATTCAGTGACATCTATACTCAACTGCCTGCATTGCTTAGCTACTCAGCAGATTGTATTACTCGGCTGGCTGTGTTACTCAATGGCATCTATTCTGTCATACCGGCCATGACGAAGGGAAATAGCCCTGAAACTCGAGTCGCCTTTATATATATATATTTATATTTATATATTTATATATTTGATCCTTTATATTGAACACTCAATATTTCATCTACATTCAATACTTTCTTTCATGGTGCCATCCATTTTTATTTTATTTTATTTTATATTGTATATTGTATATTCCATATTCTATACCCCACATTAGTTCTGCAGGAATATAAATAAAACATAAAAAACAGACAGTGTTGGAACTCTTTTAAGCAAAATAATATATATATATATATATATGAATGATAGGTTTTAAAATTTGTAAGGTACTGGTCAACCTGACTAATTTTTAAATATTTCTTATCTAATTTATTCTTCAGTGGGAAAATTTGTTTCTCTGGAATTCTTGATTTCCTATGTTTCCATATCTGATATATGGATTTTATGGTACCAAATGAGCAAAACAAATAGAATATTGTATTAGAATTAGTTTAGTTATTCCCTTGTACATTCTGAGATCAAAATTCTTTTAATTGTACTGAATTCTTCCAAAAGATATATACAAGGACGGTACAAGTATAGGTTAAATAACAAATACAAAAGTATTTTGTCATGTTCTACAGTTTGTTATCCGCTCCCCTCAAAGCTGCGAGCTGGCAGAATTGTTAGCATGCTTGGCTAATTGCTTCGTGGCATTTCATTCGTCTTTACATTCTGAGCTTAAATTTTGCTGAGGTTGACTTTGCCTTTCATCCTTTTGGGATCGATAAAATAAGTACCAGTTGAGTACTGGGGTTGATATAATCGACTTATCGCCTCTCCTGAAATTGCTGGCCTTGTGCCAGAAATCGCAATCAATATTTGGAACAGTTGTCTCTAACATAGACATAACACCAGAAATGAAGGGGAGGGAGATAGTCAATTAAAACCACTCCAGTACATGACTGATACTCTTTATTCTGTCGATTCTGAAAGGATGAAAGGCAGAGCCAACCTCAGTGGGATTTGAACTTAGAACACAAAGGGTCAGAATATATAGGACAGGGAATTTTTGTTTGACTCTTGTGTGACTTTGTCAGGTGGAGGCGCAATGGCCAAGTGGTTAGGGCAGCGGACTCGCGGTCATAGGATCGCGGTTTCGATTCCCAGACTGGACGTTGTGAGTGTTTATTGAGCGAAAACACCTAAAGCTCCACGAGGCTCCGGCAGGGGATGGTAGCGAACCCTGCTGTACTCTTTCACCACAACTTTCTCTCACTGTTACTTCCTGTTTCTGTTGTGCCTGTAATTCAAAGGGTCAGCCTTGTCACACTGTGTCACGCTGAATATCCCCGAGAACTACGTTAAGGGTACACGTGTCTGTGGAGTGCTCAGCCACTTGCACGTTAATTTCACGAGCAGGCTGTTCCGTTGATCGGATCAATTGGAACCCTCGACGTCGTAAGCGACGGAGTGCCAACAACGAGTTTGTCAGATAAAAAACTGGTTTCAAATTTTGGCACAAGCCCGGCAGTTTTAGGGGAGAAGGTTAATTGATTATGTTGATCTCAGTACTTGACTGGTACCTATTCTATCAATCCTGAAAGAATGAAAAACAAAGTTGACCTCAGTGGAATTTGAACTCAGAACGTAAAGCTGAAAAAAATGCTGCTAAGCATTTTGTCGAGCGTGATAACAATTCTGTCAGCTTGCTACCTGAGTTTGTCAGATAATAATGATTTCTTACATCGGTACAAGGCTGGGTGGGGCGGGGGTACTCAATTAAATTGACTTCAGTACTTGATCACTACTTTATTTTATTGATCTCAGAAGGATGCAAGTGCAAAGTTGACCTTATCAAATTTTTTTCTACCATTGGCAACAAGGCCATAAATTTCAGTTACATGTTGCTAATTCAAGAAACTCCAACTCAGGACTGTTATATATGTTGAGAACACTGAATAATTAATGATGACACATAAAAAACACCCAGTACACTCTGCAGACTGGTTGGTGTTAGGAAGGGCATCCAACTATAGAAACCAAGTCAAAACAGATGACAAGCCTATTCAAACCGTCTAACGCATGCCAGCATGGAAAACAGATGTAAAATGATGATGATGACGATCCCGACAGGAAGCAGACTTAGAAATTAAAGGAGTGAAACCAAAAATTGCTCAACCATCCAATAGTTCTACAATCCACTGTTCCCCTCTTGGTCACAGTTTTGTAGAAAGGAAGAGAATGTCCTGGAAACTACGACTGGTATTTACTCATCGAAGAAGGAATGAAGATAAAATCTGTCATTGGCTGTGGTCAAGTTTGGAACGCAGTAAAACGAAATGTAATTCACCACTAAATCGCTTTCCCAGTGAAGGGGAACAACTTAGTTTCTTTAAAAAAAAGCAAAAAACATAACTTGTAATTTTTTTTAATTATTTATGAATACGAGAAAGAAAAGGTAAAAAAACGTGTAAGACCGTTTAGAAAATGCCCCGGAGAAGATGTTTTATCATTATTAACGATATTCCTTCATTATATTATATAAAAAAGAAATGATATATTTTGTTTTTCGGAGGGTCACTTTGCCAATCATAAACACATGCACTGCTTCTGTTTCACCCCTTTATTATTTGTCAGTTGATAAACTGTTTAATCAATGAACTAATTAATTGTTTGATTAATCATCCGGTTAATCAAGCAATCAGATATACTTGTCAAAATCCTTTCACTGCCATTCGCGACCTCTTCAATGACATACTTTCTTTACTAGTCAGTATCAGGTTTGTAATTAGTTTTGGGGTTATGCATGCATCCATCCATAATAACATGTAAATATAGGGTTCAAAAATAATGGAAGGGCACCCGTGAGACCAGAAGCCACATCTCTTGAATACACGACAAGTGTTCTAACATTGGTAGTTGTATTGGATGTGAGAATGACCCTTCTGAGATACAACAAAATCCGTAGAAATGAGTTCATATCATAAACCTTGGAAACCAAGATAAAAACATCCATCCATCCATCCATTATTATTATTATTATTGAGTGAGAGAGCAGTGCATGCCATCAAAGTGACACTGAGGTAAAATATACGAAGCCCAGTATACCCATCATGACTACCCGTCTGATAAGGGTACACCAGGCACATGCATCACAACCATATGTGCGTAACATGGTGAGCTCATATCAAGATAAACAGCACATGATCTCGCAGGTGGGGCCCAGTTAGAATTTTCTTCAGGTCGAGTAGCCCATCCTGCTCAAAAGGTCCCTGAATAAAGTTTGTTTAAGGATGTTGAGCAAAACACCCATGTTTCTAAAGGTGAATTATTCAAACCCCAAAGAATTCCTCTCGACACATGGCTATGATGCTCCCCCACTACTTCTGCTCATGATCAGAGATGCACATATCGTCAGCTACCAAGGGATATGCTCAACTTGTTAAGGTCAAACAGCTGACAAGTAAATCTGTGGTATTGAGCAGAATATTTGCTGTAGCCCATCTTTTTATACCAAGACAAAACAATGTAGATGATAACACTTCCAACCAATTAAGATCTGAAGCCATGAGAGCCACTGCCTGGTACTGCATCCGGGCATTATTATTATTATTATGTTGTTTTTTTCCTTCTTTCTTCTAATTTTCTTCCATTTCTCGCTGAGTGTTTTCCGTACACCTAGGGCAGAGAAACTCGTATGCAATCCCAGTTTACACACGCAAATTCACAGGTAAACCATGTATTTAAAAAAAAAAAAAAAAAAAAAAAAAAATCATGAATGGATGTTGTTTTCACAGCGATAATGCTCTTCTCAGTACATGAGTCGTTCCAGTTAGCACGATTTTTTGCACTTCCTGTAGGGATGGTAAGCCTGGTATCATTTTCAAATAGGTTTCAGTACCTTTTTTTATCATTCCTAGAGATCCTACAATAACTGGTATGGTAGTCGCCTTGAGGTGCCACATTTTTTCAATTTCTAGTAGCAAGTCTTTATATTTACTGATCTTGTCAAATTCTTTCGCCGCTATATTATGATCAGAGGGAATACTCATGTCAATTAATAAACACATCTTCTTTGTCTGATCTTTTATGATGATATCTGGTTTATTAGCTTTTATAGCCTTGTCAGTATGTACGGGGAAGTCCCAGAGAATCGATACATTTTCTCCTTCAGTCACAGCTTCAGGATGGTGTTTATACCATTTGTCAGCGGTTTTGATTTTATAATGCTGACATATTGTCCAGTGTAAATACTGGCCAACTCTGTCATGTCTTGCTTTATATTCTACAGGTGCTAACACTCTACACTCTGAGATTATTATTATTATTATTATTATTATCATTATCATTATTTACCTCTGCCTTAGCGAAGGTGGAGGTATTATTTTCAGTCATGTTTGTTTGTCTGTGAACAAGATATCTCAAGAACCGCTGGATGGATTCGGATGAAACTTTTAGGGATATTTGGCTCCGTGACTGGCATGAATTGCTTAGATTTTTTACTTAATTTTTGAGAGCAGTCGGTCGGGTTTATTTTTAGTATTCTTGTTTGTGAGAGCAGTCGAGTTTATTTCAGATATTCTCATTTTAAAAATCATCTCTGGCTAATCGTTGAGAGGACGTTAGTGTTGCCTTGGCGGAGGTTTGCGCTCTCTGAGTGCTCTTATTATTATTGGGAGGAAGAGGAAAAAGATAAAGATCTAGCCAGCCCATCAAAGTTGTCCAGTGTTTTATATTAATTTCTGGTTACTTATCCTATTGTGGATAAATCAATTAGTGTATATTCAAACGTTAATTTGAAGTTATTACTCTAAAACTAGTTTAAGAATAACAACGGAACATTACTGATAAGGTGAGTGAATACTGATATAGAGTAAAATTTATTGTTACGATCGCGTTGTCTAGGACTTCAAATTTTGCGTAACAGTCGATTCAAAATCACTGGTTGAATTTATTTATCTTCACTGCCCTACATTTATGGGGGAAATGGTACAAACTGTTGCATAATCAAAATAGTTAATTTTTTAATATGAAGAAACCATTGGTGTGAAGTAAAATTTTATTCGACTAAACTTGTATGACTATTAGACATACTCATCTACAGAATACAATGTTAGTGTCGATATACACATCTAGTAAAGATCTTAATTCTGTAAATTTATTCCATCCTTTCTAGATCTCTGCAAAGGGTTTTTTTTTTTATTATCCTCCATCCGTGTTAAATTTTTAGATATGGGAAACAGAGAGCTGTGACGTTTACACTTTTGGTAAAGGCATTAATTACTTGAGTGATATACTTTCAATCAGGAAAACAAAACCGATATAAGGACAATGTAGCACTTGTTCTCGAATACTCCATATGATTAAATGGTGCCCCACTCACCATAACAGCAGACTTACAGCATAAAATTCATGATTTCATTTCAGTTAAGTGTTGGCTTTAATGCAGGAAAATTATAAAAAGAGATCTGTAACCAAGTCAACAGCTATTTTCTGGGGCAGATTTTAAAATGTATGCGACTTAAATTATATGGCTAGAGTCAGCAGATTGTTGTCATATGTAGACAATATTTATTAGACATTAATTAAATTTAAAAAAAAATCAAGTAATTGCGGCTAGTCTTAGGTTTTAATTTTCTTTCAAATCAGTTTGTATTTCAAGAGTTATTCCCCTTCAACAAAGTTTTCCTTTTTGATTCGCAGTTACCGGCTGCTTTCATTGTGAACGTCAGAATATCCTTTGACTTTAGTTACATCAGTTCATTTAGTTCTAAATCGACATAAAGAAAAACAAAATTATAGGTTTGCAGTCGCACTGTATTTGAAAACTTTGCAATACTTTTATATAATCTGAATATAGCTTAATGTAGTGAGAACCGTTGGCATCTTGGGTGTGATGAATTAAATGAGGAATACACTCTCGTTTCTGCCCTCTCTCTCATACACACAGACTCACTCGTACGTGCGCGCACGCTCACTCACGCACACACACACACACACACACACACACACACACACACACACACACACACACACACACACACACACACACACACACACACACACACACACACACACACACACACACAGCCTACAATCTGGTTTCGAATCTGGATCCAATAGCTAGGCGAGCGGAGATGATTGAGACACATAAGTCTTTAAAAATGCTTTCTTTTATAGCCACAGTAATAATTAAAATAAACATTGTACAAGGACGAACTACTCCTCAATTTTACAGTATTGTAGTTATTTACAGTGGTCAGATGTTCAAATTTTGCACTATTTTCAATAAGGCGTATATAACTTACTGATTAGAATGTTAGGCTGACGATCATAAGGTCGTGGATTCGATTCCTAAACTGGACAGCGCATTCTGTTAGTGTGCAAGGCACTTCGTTTTAAGTTACTCCAGATTACTCAAATTTCTCCCATTTCATCCTTAGTGTTCCGTTGATGTCTCTGTCCAAGTATGTTGATGCATGTTATTGCAAATCTACTTAGAAGATTCATGGCCAGATATTTTGGACATTATATAATTCTACAGTTCATTCAACCATCCTAATAAGATTAAAGTGTCATGTGTGAATACAATTTAATTACAGTCATTTTAATATAGGCACATGTATGGCTGTGTGGTGAGACGTTTTGCTTCCCAACCACATGGTTGGGAAGGAACTTTTCACTACCCCCTCGTATGTATATATAAAACAGAATATGTGTGCATCGCTAAAACTCGAGAACTACCCAACAGATTTCATTCAAATTTTACACATGCCTTATATAGGGTCCATGGAGTGTCATATATATATATATATATATATATATATATATATATATATATATATATCATCGTTTAACGTCCGCTTTCCATGCTGGCGTGGGTTGGATGATTTGGCTGAGGACTGGCAAACCAGATGGCTGCACCGGGCTCCAATCTGATCTGGCAAATTTTCTATAGCTGGATGCCCTTCCTAACGCCAACCTAGAGTGTAGTCGGTGCTTTTATGTGGCACCTGCACGAAGGTCACTCAAGTGGTACTGGCAATAGCCACGCTCAAATGGTGTTTTTTATGTGCCACCTGCACAGGGGCCAGTCTAGTGGCACTAGCAATGACCTCGCTGGAATATTATTTCACATGCCACTGGTACAAGTGCCAGTAAGGCGACGCTGGTAACGATCACGCTCGAATAGTGCTTTTTACATGCCACCAGCACAGAAGCCAGTCAACTGCTCTGGCAACGATCATGCTCAGATGGTGCTCTTAGCGCTCCACTAGCACGGATGCCAGTCATATATTTATGTGTGTATATATATATATATATATACAAGTGTATATGTATATATGTGTGTGTATGTATATATATATATATATATATATATATATATATATATATATATATATATATATATATATATATATATATATATATATACATATGTATAAATGTATATACATATGTATAAATGTATATACATATGTATAAATGTATATATTATATATATATATATATATATATATATATATATATATATATATACACATGTATAAATGTATATATATATATATATATGTATAGAAGTGTATATATATAATGTATATATGTATCTATATACGTATAAATATATGTATATATAATATACACGTGTATATCTATGTGTGTATATATATAATGTGTATATGTATATATATATGTGTATATATATAAATGTATATATATGCATATATATATATATATAGGAAAGTATTGTAGTTCGCTTGAAGCATTGGGTATTGTCTGTAAAGAATAAAATGTTTTGAATGACACAACAATGCACTATAATACAAGAAATGGACTATAATAACTGTTGTAATTTAATCATCCATAGTCTGATATGATATTTTGGAATAAAAATTCTGTCTTCAGATATCCCCTGGAATTGATGGAGTCGCCGCTATAATCAGTTTTCCAACGCCTTTTCTGTGTTTTTGTTTTCTGGAAGCGTCTCAGCAGTGGTCTCACGAAGCTCCTTCCGGAATTCCTCATGAGAAGTGCGTGAGGTCGGCCATGTCTCAATCTGGTGTGTGCTGGCACATCTGTAGCGCTGCTTCTAAGTTATGGCATATGTGCAGCTTCCTTTTTACTTCTTTTTTTTTCTCTTTATTTTTTGTTATAAACAATACATGAACATGTTATCAAAAATGAACCTACACGCATCCAGTTGTAACTAAATACTATATTGATTACTAACCTCCAGCATGTCATTAATTTGGGGCCCTAGTCTGTGTATGAGTATAGCTTCCTTAATTCTTAAATTACCCTGGGTGTTGAGGCAGTTACTCAACTCAAATGTGGACGTAATATACCTTGATTTTGCAAAAGCTTTTGACAAAGTGGATTATGGTATGATATGCCACAAACTGCGTGATCTTGGCATAGCTGGAAAACTTGGAGAGTGGTTACATGACTTTCTGAAAGATAGAAGTCAGGCAGTAGTGGCTAATGGAGCCACCTCTATGAAAACACAAATAGTGAGCGGTGTTCCACAGGGCACTGTCTTGGGACCACTGCTTTTTATAGTGGCCTTCTCAGATATGCCCTCAAGCCACCCATGCAAGCTACGCAGACGATACAAAAGTCTTGCAAAAAGTACAGAACCCCAGTGATGTTGCACATCTGCAGCAGGAGTTGGACTCAATTTACAGATGGGCTGGGGATAATAATATGCAGTTTAATGCTGAAAAATTCCAAGCCCTGCGCTACCAACGTCCAAAACTGAATATGAAACTTACTGAGTACACTGGTCCGCAGAGAATTTCAATTCCAGAGCCTAAATCAGTGAGAGACCTGGGTATCGACATGAGTGATGATACCTCTTTCCAAGTGCACATTACCAGGATGACGACAAAGTGCAGATGACTGGCTGGGTGGATCCTGAGAACATTCAGAACCAGAGATAAGGAAACCATGATGGTCCTCTGTAGGACATTCGTCCTCAGCCGCCTGGATTACTGCTTGCAGCTATGGTCACCCACCAGTGTGAAATTAACAGTGGACCTTGAAGCAATCCAGAGAAGATTCACAAAGAAGATTGTCTCTTTGCAACTGCTCAGCTACTGGGAAAGGCTGAAACAGCTAAGACTCTACTCCCTGGAGAGGTATGCAGTAATGTACATCTGGAAGATCCTGGAAGGAATTGTGCCAAATTTTGGCATTGAAAGCTACACCAATGCCAGAACGGGACGACACTGCATAGATCCCAGCAATGCCATCGCACTTCAGGACCAGTTACTGCAACAGTTTGGGTTTCAGGGGCCCACAGCTTTTTAATATTCTCCCAAAGAGCCTGAGGAACCTGCACAAAGTAGATGTAGAGGTTTTTAAATCAAAGCTGGACCTCTTCCTGTCGAGAGTCCCAGATGAACCTACCTCACGGCAAGAGGTGCAAATGAGGGTAGCTACATCAAACTCCACCAAGCACCACATATTGGAGGAGGCCCTCAGTAATAACAGTGTAACAAAACAGCGGTGCATCAGCATGGCCGCAGCTCTGAGCTGAAACTATAGAAAATATATATATATATATATATATATATATATATATATATATATATATATATATATATATACATATATACATATGTATATATACATATATATATATATATATATATATATATATATATATATATATATATATATATATATATGTGTGTGTGCATCAGCATGGCCGCAGCTCTAAGCTGAAACTTAAAAAAAAAAAAATATATATATATATATATATATATATATGTATATATACGTATATATATATATGTGTGTGTATATATATATATATATATATATATATATATATATATATATATATATATTATATATATATATGTGTGTGTGTGTGTATATATATGTATATATATACGTATATATATATATATATATATATATATATATATATATATATATATATATGTATATATATATATATATGTATATATATATATATGTGTATATATGGGAGAATTTATGAAAAAAACAACAACAGACGAGGACAGGTGGTGTAAACAACAAAAGGATGTGTTAGTTTAACGCTCGGGAATAGAGAAAGTCTTTAACGTTTCAAGATACGCTCTTCAACAGAAAGAATAAGGAGAAAACAAGGAGAAAAACACGGAGAAAAAAAAAATGTATATATATATATATATATATATATACACATTTGGGTATGGTAGATGAGTTCAGCAAAAATTTAGATTCAGATGAATATGGTACTTAAATTGAGGCACCAGTATTATATCCATACAATTTCAAAGTAAGATGATTAAAATCAAAATAAGCAATAAGGATATCCAGAGGTATTTTAGAAAGTAGCATTTCACTGATCTAGTGATTCAAAACCTATAGTGTATCTCTTAGTTTATAATCAGTGCCCTACAGCATTAATTTTCCTTTAGTTAACACAGGGTATCAGTCATTATAGATACAAACTAATTAAGTAAATAAACAATTTTTAGTTTTAAATACTTAAATTATTACACATTTTCTATAAATCTTCTCTATTGAAGTTACTAAGCTGTATATATACTTCATCATGATTTTAGTGATTAAGCTATTTTATATCCTTTTCTATGGTGTTCTACCCTACCTGATCATTTTAATATTTTATAATTGCCTTTAGATAAACCTAAATTTTTGCTTATGAAAAACAATATGGGTATCTTCGCATCTTGAAATTAAACTGCTTAAATTAGAATTTAACTAATTTATAGTAAATTTGTTCTCTCATCTCAATAATAAATCTTCCTGTTAACCCTAAATTTTAACTTTATACAATATGGATATATTGTTTAAAATAGCTTTAGTAACTAAGTTTTTTATCCCTTTCTTAAAGTGTTCCGTCCTCCTGATTTTGGTATTTATATTGGCTTTATACAAGCAGCCCTTTGAATTAAATACCCCTAAGAAACTGTAATATCATTGTGCATACTCAACAGAGTGTAAGTACCTTGAGAGAAAAGTTGAACCTAAGAAGCATCAGTTGTGGTGTGCAAGAGAGACGATTGCACTGGTATGGTCATTTGGTGAGAATGGATGAGGATAGCTGTGTGAAAAAGTGCTACAGCCTAGCAGTTGAGGGTACCTGTGGAAGAGGTAGACCCAGGAAAACCTGGGATGAGGTGTTGAAGCACGACCTTTGAACATTAGGCCTCACCGAGGCAATGACAAGTGACTGACACCTTTGGAAATATGCTGTGCATGAGAAGACCCGGCAAGATAAGTGAGACCATAACCCGTGGCCGTTGCCAGGGGTGTAGCCAGCCCACTTATGCGTACCTTTCCTTCTTTGGACACAAAACCCTGCTTGCGAAGATCTGTTGAGGCAAGTGAAATCGAAATCAAACCAAATTCGACAACAGGCACCCATGCCAACCTTCCTTCATTGGACACTAAACTCTGCTTGCGAAGACCTGTTGGGGTAAGTGAAATCGAAATTGAACCAAATTCGATGACTGGTACCCGTGCCAGTGGAGTGCTAACAGCACCATCCAAGCGGGATCACTGCCAGAGCAGCTGTCTGGCTTCCGTGCCGGTGGAACGTAAAAAGCACCATTTGAGTGTGATTGTTACCAGCGTTGCCTTACTGGCACTTGTGCCTGTGGCACGTGAACAACACATACGAGCGAGGTCGTTGCGAGTACCGCTGGACTGACTCCTGTGCAGGTGGCACGTAAAAAACACCATTTGAGTGTGGCTGTTGCCAGTACCGCCAGACTGGCCCTCGTGCCAGTGGCACGTAAAAGCACCCACTACACTCTCGGAGTGGTTGGCATTAGGAAGGGTGTCCAGCTGTAGAAACTCTGCCAGATCAGATTGGAGCCTGGTGCAGCCATCTGGTTCGCCAGTCCTCAGTCAATTCGTCCAACCCATGCCAGCATGGAAAGCGGACGTTAAACAATGATGATGATAATGAATTAGCATGTCCTTTTAACAATTATTCTTTTAACCAATACCAGGTCTCAGTCCTGATTATAATAAGCTAAATAAGTGAATTAACAATTTTTAGCTCATAATACTTAAATTATTATACATTTTCTATAAATCTTTGCTATTGAAGTTAATAAGGTATGGATATTCTATTATGGTTTTTAGTGATTAGGCTGTCTTTATTCCTTTTCTATGGTGCTTTACCCTAATTCATCATTTCATTATTATTATCATTATTATTTTATAGGAGCCTTAAATAAATCTAATCTTTGTACTCCTATTAATTCATACTCAGCTTATAAAAGGTAATACCGGTATCTCCATAACTTAAAATATTTCAATTTAATGAAATTAGTATATAGTTAACGTGTTCTTTAACCTCAGTGCTCCATTATTAAAAACCAGTTAAATCCAATTAATCAATCTCCATAGAAACCATCTAATAAGTTAATATTTAGATAAATAATAATTAAAAAAATATTAAATGATTTCTTTGTAATTTTCTTTTCCTCCCTCTATTGTGGTAAAATTTGGTATATACTCAAAATATTCAAAGAAGTTTTATCCTTTTGTTACATCATTCTTAATAATCATGGTGAAGGACTAATCTAATCTTAAGTATTCTATCGCATTCATACCATTAACGTAGTTCTCAGGGAAATTCGACGTGACACAAAATGTGACAAGACTTGGCTCCATGAAATACAGGTTCAGCTCAGTTTTGTAAGTCTGAGTGGACAGTAGCAACGTGAAACAAAGTGTCATGTTCAAGGACACGACGCGTCGCTGGGTATCGAACTCATGACTTTATGATTGTGAGCCGAATACCATAACCACTAAGACAGGTACCTACACATATACACGCGTGCGCTCACACATGTGTGTGTGTGTGTTTGTTTGCACTCCTCCCCCACCATTTAACAACCAGTGTCGGTGTGTTTGCGTCCCTGTTACGTAGCGGTTCAGCATAAGAGACCGGTAGAATAATTTCAAGGCTTAAAAATAATTCTTGTGTGGATTTGTTCGACTATAATTCCTCAAGGCGGTGCCCCAGCATGACCTCAGTCTAATGACTGAAACAAGTAAAAAACAAAAAAAAAAAAGATAAAAGACACTGGTTCTTATGAATGTATATAAAGTTTGAATAATCTTAGGAGAGAGGAAATGTTACCTCTTTATACATTTTCTTAAAACATAATATATTCGAGAAGTGAGAACCTTGTGCCATAAAACAAAACTATGTTGAGAAAATTTCCTCAGAAGAGTAAAACATTTCTGATTAACAAGCTACATGTTCTCATTCAATAAATAATGTATTGGTAGACATTTTGTTAATAAAAAGTATTCACTCTATTTTCTTTAAACATTAAGTTTGTAAAGCAAGATTTTAATCAAGCGAAGAAAGTTCGTTACAAGAATTGTCTGGTTTCCGTTAAAGTGAGATTAACAACAAAAAAGTACTCTATCTAGTGAGAGACATATACTTTGCTGTATAAATGACTCATTCAGACTCAAATGGCTGGAAGCATATAACCTCTCTACAAATAGAAAGGAGAAAATGTCACGGTCAGTTTTGTAAACAAAAAATATATATACATCCAGAATGACCCTGTAGGTAAAGTTTCAGGTGGGACGGGGTCAATATCTCTACAACCGGCCACAACACCCAACCTTCTATAAAGGGTTTGGCCTGCATGCAGGTGAGCTCGGGAATGTATTGTATGAGGATAATGGAAGAGCTATCATCGAAACCGCTACCTTTGTTAGTTTGAAACGATTTTAGATATTGATATTTTCTCACTTAGCGTATATGTGGGATCTTTCTGATTTGGCGGGCGCCATTCTTTATTTATGTTTTATTTAGTGTGTTTTCTACCGAAACACTTTAAAACTTCGTATACTTGTATATTTTGTCTTATAGAACAGAGAAAACTTTTTATATTCGAAGTTATTTCATGTTAAAAGTTGTCGTATTTCGGTAATTTCAACCAATCACTGACGTCTATTGAGGTGAAAACAATTACTGCTGTGGAATGTAAAAAACACGTTCCCATTACACCACTAGAACGTGTTGTTTACATTCCACAGCAGTAATTGTTTTCACCTCAAGAGACATCAGTGATTGGTTGAAATTACTGAAATACGACAACTTTTAACACGAAATAACTTTAAAAAGAGAAAATTTTCTCCATAACACTAAGAGTAAAAGATGTTTTATATGACACATTCTACCAGTGTCCCAAGTTTGAAAGTGTTTCGTTAAGAAAACAAGTGGCGCCCGCCAAATCAGAAAGATCCTATATGTGTGTGCTTGGAGGTAGGTTTGGTTGAGTGGAATGGGGTTGGTTTGAAAGTGGTTTATATAATGTATGCACTCTGGAGGTTGATGCAAAATAAGTTGCAAAGCTGAAGGCTTTCTCAGTAGGAGTACTGGTTTACAGAACCATCATGACATTCATGGTTGAGAAATGGAGTAAATGGAGGATTCTGGAAAGTTGGTGGAGATACTTTTGGCAAGGCAAAAAAATCGGCTGCAGTTTGAGGAGTGCTTGATGGTTGAGCGATGAACGGATGCATCCTTCTCGTATCAGATGATGGTGATATTGTAAGAGATATGAATGGACATGCCTAAAAGGATGGTTTCATTCATCTGCTGGAGCGCAGCATTAAAAAAAAAAAAAAGGTCCTATAGCAGCGAGTTGTACTTCTTTTATATTTTCCTTGTTTCAGTCATAGGATTGCAGTCACGGAATTGAAGGGTTAGTTGAAGAAATTGACCCCTGCCAGGTATTTATCATATCGGTCTCTTTTGCTGAACCGCTATATTATGGGGCCGTGTTCTAACCCAACATCCGCTTTTAAGTGGGGATAGATATTACCTTCCGAATATACAGTATCTACTCGTGTATAATGCGAGAAATTTAACACAAAACTTTAGGATCAAAATTGGTGGGAGTAGCACTATACTCGAGGATAATAATGAATAAGATAAAATATATTTAAATTTTATTCTTTTCTTGTTTTAGTCATTGGATTGCGGCCATGCTGGGGCACCGTAGAAATCAACCCTATTTTTACTTATTCTGGTCGATATCTTTTGCCGAATCGCTTGATTATAGGGATATAAACAAACCAAAACTGATTGTCAAGCAAAGGGTACAAACACAAAGCTATACATACATACCAACACACACACATACACACATACACACACACACACACACACACACACACAATAATCTACTCATGAAGGCGTATGGCTCAGTGGTTAGGGTATCGGGCTCACAATTATGAGGTAGTGAGTTCGATTCCTGGACCGGGCTGTGTCGTGTGTTCTTGAGCATGACACTTTATTTCATGTTGCTCCAATTCACTCAACTGTAGAAATGAGCTGCAACGTCACTGGTGCCAAGCTGTATCGGTTGTTGGGGAGGCTGGTATGCATGGGCGACTGCTGGTCTTTCATAAACAACCTTGCCCGGACTTCTACCTTGGAGGGGAACTTTCATGACCGAAGGGGGTCATTATCCTTCTACTCATTTTCCGTTTACCAAACTTACTTGCAAGGCATTGGTCAGCATGGGACTAGAATACTTGTGTCGATTTGTCAACTAAACCTTTGAAGGCGATTCCCCGGCATGGCTGCAGTCCAATGATTAAAAAAAGTAAAAGATAAAAATGTACATACACATGCCTGCATATCTGTCTGTCTGCTGGCTTACCAGACCGACCGTCTGTCCGTCTGTTTTATACTTTGATTCTGTCTCTCACCTTTGTTTACTATTACCCTTGTAGTGAAGTCATTTTTGAGAGTTTTCAGGAGGCATGCGCGGGTCGGAATCTTCTGGAAGGCCTACAGAAGTTGCCTCAAGAGCATGCGCTGAAAACTGGCAGGAAAAATTTCATCGCGTTCCTCGCTAGCGTCTCGGACTTGAGACGCAGCCGCTGAACTGTGCAGACGTGTTTTTACTAGAGTTCGCCTACGCTCTTGTCCCGGACGCATGGGATTTGACCAGCTCTGTTTGCTGCTGGAGTTTCTGTGAGATTGTTTCTCACAGGTGTTTGATCAACTCTAGTTTTGCTGTTTTGGTTGCCAATTCATAAATTCGAGATGTTTCAAGATATATATTTCAATTGTTGTTGACTGTACTAACGAACATTTGTTATATATTCGTGATAGAAGTCTATTTTGAATGTACCAGGATTTGTGCCAAACGGAAGAATGTTGTGTGTGTAACGTTCCGTTGAAGATTGACTAAATTGTACATAAACGATAAAGAGTATTATTATTAACAATGTTAAATCTCTGAACGGGGTATTAACAGTAACTGCACGACAAGGTGAAATATATTTGCCACTTAAATGTGGCTGACCCCTAAGGGTGGATGTTACTGTTGCTGTTAGCCCCAGGAGAACATCTCCTCCAGCTGGTTATTGACACACATCTGTGTCCTGTCTGTATTTGCAAAGGGAAGTCATCCTTCCCATCCTGATCTGCGATACGTACGGACTCGAGTTTCTGGTTATTTTCCCGTCCTCAGCGTACGACAATCGCCGACCTTCGATGCGAAAGATATCCCTTTGCAAATATATATAACTTTTTCCAGTGAAATTATTCGGACGCTTTTCTTATTTCAAAACAAATTGATGTAGGGAAATTGTGTGGCACCCACTCAGTGCAAGAAATACACAAGCAAGAACATTTCCTACACCCTAACCCTGCACTATTCTCCCGTTGCCGCAATCCGTATGTGAAACAGAAGGAAGTAATAACTCTGAGGCTAAGATCGTAAACGTTGAATTATTGACCCGACCAAGAGTATTCCATTTCATCTCCGACTTACTTATCAGCAACAAAGCAGGTGAACAAACTGAAATTCAAACTATCTGAACCAAAACAGAATATACCCACCACGGCTGGATTATACTTACACCAGTTTAAGTAATCGCTCTACTACTCATACATCTTCAATATCTTCTAAGAATCCAACAATCTTTCCTATTTACTCCTTAAGTCTTTCGATGATGGGGATGACTTTTTGGATCTATATCTTTCAGCTGTCAACACTGCAACTGTGATATAAATACGTAAATGGG